>NW_007734791.1:76414-79218 GCF_000696425.1 Galeopterus variegatus
TTGTGTGGATTACATGCTGCAATGATATTTTAGATACATTGGATTAAATAAAATATATGATTAAAATTAATTTTGACTGTTTTTTTAAAAATATGTCTACTGGAAAATTATAAATTACATATGTAGCTTGCATTATATTTTTATTGAACAGGGCAGTTCTAGGTCATGATAAGGACTGGGATTTTATTCTAAACTGGAGGAGACCATCAGAGGTTTTTAAATAGAGTGACATTAACTGGGTATATTTTGAAAGTACACTCTGGCAGCTGTGCAGAAAATGAATTTTAAAAACAGAAAGTGGAGAAGAGGCCCAGGCAAGAAATGGTGAAAACAGGAAGGTAGGAATGCTCTTGACAATATTATCATTTTTTGAATCATTTAAATCTCAAACTACACATATTTTATTATTTACTAATACTTTTCTATTTTCTGATAAACCCTTTTAACAGAATGAACTTCAAAAAGTGCATGCTCAATAAAAATTTAAACCTTCAGTTTTTCTTTCCCCAAAGTTAATGATGATTGTATAACTTGTACCAACTATTTGTCAACATTTTCCATCTCCCACGGGGCCAGTGTTATCACTGATCAGGAAAACGTTCTGTAGATAAAAATCTGCAGTTTTAGCAGTTGTTTAAAAAGTTAGTAGTTATTTTAAGAAAACTCTGCCCAAAGGTAATTTCACATGAGCAGCTGCTGAAGATGTATTTATGTATCATGGACTGAAGCAAACACAGTAAATATTCTTCCACCCAGTGTCTATCTGCTCAGCCTTCACCTGCGTGTGCTGAAGGCAGCTCCTGAAACACCTGGGCCTCTGAGTGTTTTCTTATGGCTATGGGGACACACTTACCTTGCACTCAAGAGCAAATGCCCCTAGAAGATTCTCTCTCTGAAGAACAGATGGAAAATTAGTGAATAAATATCCCAACTTTCTCATCCTTGAATTGGGATAGCTTGAGGCCTTTTCTACACTGTCTACCATAATTTCCCAGCAAACTTGAGCTTGTTAAGTCACCTAAGGCTTCCTTCTCCTCCCTGTCTTACCCGTTACCCTACAGATATTTCCTGGGATCATCTTCCAGTTAAATAATTTTTACTCATATCTTTCTCTCAGAGTCTGCTTGTGAGAGAACACAAGCCAAGGTGTGAACTTTCGTTTAGATCAAATGAGTGTTTTTCTGAATTAATTTTGCATATTTTTTATGCCGAGTCTTTTTGAGCATATGCAAAAAAGTAAAATATTGACTATTAATTCCATTTGTAGAAGAAGAACGTTGCCAACACGTGATGACAGTTAATGCCAATGGTCATTCCATTTCTCAGCCAATACATGGAATCTAATAAAAGCTTATGGAAATTTATTCTGTAGAAGGCAAAACATCTAACTTTTCTGAGTGGGGTAATAAATTTATTTTTAAGTTCACACAGAACATAAACTCATTTATTTTTGTGGTGATAGTATAAATACAAATGCTGGTACAGCAATACATTGGGGCAAAACAAAGTTCTTACTAAATTAAGAAACTTGTGGAGCAAAAATGCAGTTGTAATTGATCATATTTGTTATTTGTTTCCTAATTGTGTTTAAACAAGTGTGATTAAATGTATTTGTGCATTTTATATATATTAGTATTATGTATAAATATCACATATAAACATTATACATATTAGTATTTTATGCATATTAGAATAATAATGCATATACTAATATATATGTCTTGTGCATTTTATATATATTAGTATTATGTATAAATATCACATATAAGCATTATACATATTAGTATTTTATGCATATTAGAATAATAATGCATATACTAATATATATGTCATATACACACACAGGTAAACTGAACTATGAAAGTTTTGTGATGGAGTTGATGTGAAATCAGAAGATACTCTTCAGCAAACTTTCCCTCTCCTGCCTGTCATCAATATCAGACTTTTAAAATAGGTAAGACTTTGGAGAACTACTTTGTGATGCAACGAATGTTTCCTGGAATGTATTGAGTATTTTGTAAAGGAGTTTCCTAAATTTTGGTTGCATTATGTCCATGTAATAAAGGGTCTGACTCCATTTGTTGATGTCTTACCGATGACAGTGTCTCACCCCTTCTGTCCCACATCTGCGCAAGCTGGTAAGTCCACATGTTCCCTCCTGAGGTGCTGGCAGGAATTTCAAACCTTTCAAGCCCCTCCTGCATGTGGGAACTCTTGCTCTGACCTTCATCCAAACCACCATAAAAATTCCAAGCCAGACTCCTTTCCCTGCTCCCTTAAGCCATTTAGAGTAGCTTGGAATGCAAGTCCTGCTCTCCCCAGAAAGCCTCATTTGGTGAGTAATAAATCTGTCCCTGTCCTCTTGGTGCATGTGTGCCATCAACAGGGGCAACATCAGAACCATATTTGGGGTGAAGGCCCAGCCTGTTTCTACAGGATAACCCTGGCAGTCTGAAATCTTCATCAAAGTAGTCAACAAATGCAGTACCAAAACAATTAGCTTTCCAAAGTTTTTAACTAGTTGAAATTATGGAAAGCAAAACTTTCTTTTTGTAGGGATACATGGCAGAAAGACATTGCAATGTATCACTACAAAAACAAGTGTTTTGTCTATTATTCTTCAGTAAAACTGGGCATGATAAAAAGCAAGGGTGAACCTGAACGAGATAAATATGGAGAGGACGGATACTGCACCAAAGTTTGGACTTCGTGAATTCTGAAATTGTACTTTCAAAAATAACAACTTGTAAGAAGATTTTTTTGGATGGAAATTTCCTTTTAAATTGAGATATAATTCACATACC
>NW_007734791.1:79457-84256 GCF_000696425.1 Galeopterus variegatus
GGATACTGCACCAAAGTTTGGACTTCGTGAATTCTGAAATTGTACTTTCAAAAATAACAACTTGTAAGAAGATTTTTTTGGATGGAAATTTCCTTTTAAATTGAGATATAATTCACATACCCAAAACTTAACTCTTTTAAAATGTACAATTTATTGGGTTTTAGTATAGTCACCAGGTTTTATAACCACAAACGATATCTTATTCCAAAACCTTTTCACCACAACAAAAAAGAAACCCCATATCCATTAACAGTCACTCCCAAAAGTCCCCCACCCTTCACCAACCCCTTATAACCACTGATCTACTTTATATCTCTTCTTTATATCTCTACAGAGTTGCCTCTTCTGGACATCTCATAAATGGAATTATACAATGTGTCCTTTTGTATCTGAATTCTTTCACTTAGGATAACGTCAAGTTTCATCCATGTTTTAGCATGTATCCGTAGTTAATTCCTTTTTATAGCTAAATAATATTACATTATATGGCCATACCACTATTTTTTAATCCATTCATCAGTTGAAATATGCATGGCTTTTTTTTTTTTTTCTTTCACTTTTTGGCTCTTAAATAATGCTGCTATGAACTTTCATGAACAAGTTTCAGTGTAGATGTATGTTTTTATTTCTCTTGGGTCCATACCTAGAATTAGAATCTCTCAGTCATATTGTTGGAGTGAGCAGGACTGAAGCCATGTTGGGACCTAAAACTGCGTATGCTACAGGGTGGGGGGGATTTTTTAAAGTCAGGTTTTTTTCCTCTCTACTCTTCCTTCCCACCCCCTGACTTTCTTATCTTGCTTGCTAAACAGAAAAATAAGGCTGAGAAGCTAATACGTACTCTGCAAAGCTAACAGTTCTTTCTTTGAGACCTGTAGAGTTTTGAGAAATGATCAAAGCCAAATGACTGGAAGCTGACCTTAGGTACCAGTCAAGTCAACCAGAGCTCTGTGAAGCGATACTACTCAAAAGACTTTGCAGAAAAGTTAGATTCTGCTCTGGAGCAAAGCAGAAACTTGCAGGGCCCTGAGATAACAGCAAAGGTGAGAACGGGGAAACCCAAATGATACAAGACCTTGTACCTGATTCATAGACACAAGACCCCTCAGAGCTCACATCTTTATCTCCTTTTTTTTTTTTTTTTTGTCTTTTTCCGTGTCCAGCAATGGATCGCAACCCTCAGTGTCGCCCCCGCACCGGACCAGGACCGGCAACGGGATCGCAACCCTTGGTGTTGCTCCCGCGCCTCGCTCAGCCAGTGAGCGGGAACTGGTCTGTATGTGGGATCCGAACCCTCAGCGGGAGCGCCGCCGCGCTTCCCAAGTGGCGCACTACAGCAGTGCGCCACCGGGCCAGCCCTTTATCTCCTGTTTTTCACTTCCCACATTCCATTCCCACAACCCCTCCTTTAACTTCTCAGTAAGTCTAAGTCTTTGAGATGGGATAGTCTACCATCTCCTTCAGGTGAATACATCTGCTTTTCTAAACAACATTTGACTTCTGAGTCTTTTTTTCTTTCCTTCCCGAGGGGGCAGTCAGCCCAACCTGAGTTCAGTAACAATATGTTAACTGTGTTAATCTTCTGAGGAACTATCAGATTGTTTTCCAAAGCAGCTGGACCATTTTACATTCCCATGAACAGCATATGTGGGTTCCAGTTTTTCTACATCTTTGTCAACACTTGTTATTATCATTTGGGTTATAGCTATCCTAATTGGGTGAGAAGTGAAATCTTGTTTAGGTTTTGATTTGCTTTTCCCTAATGGCTAAAAATGGTGAGCATCTCTTTGTATGCTTCCTAATGTGCTTTTTCATATATCTCGCTTGGCTTTTCAGACCCTTTGCTCATTTTTAATTGGGTTGCCTTTTTATTGCTGAGTTAAAAGAGTTCTTTATAGTTTCTGGATACTATACCCTTATTAGTATATGACTTGCAAATATTTTCTCCCATTCTGTCATTTGTTTTTTTAATCTCTTTGGTTCTTGGAAGGCCAAAAGTTTTAATTTTTATTAAAAGATCCAACTTATTTTTTTCTTGGTTGCTTGTGGTTTTGATGTCATAGTTAAGAATAATTACTCTGCTTCATGATATTTAATGGAGATAATCAATGAAAGAATTAGTTTTCATTTCTTAAGTGTACACCATTATGTGGCAAAGGGTGCTCTTGAAAACAATGAAGATTTTGGTGATAAGCAATTAAGAGGAGGCTAATCTCTATGGGAGCATCAAGCTAAACTACTGTAGGTCAGCCAGCTTACCAGAGACAATCAGAAAAAGAAATAGCTAAGAGCCCTTCTGGGATCAGAACAAACCTCAAAGATTGGCTGGAAAAACTACCCCTATAAAGGGGTTTGAAATTAATTGCATCAGACTGTGAAGCTATTTATGCCCCAGGGCATTGTTGAAAACAATAGTCATCAGCTCTAATGAGCGGAGCCTAATGCTTGGGTCTGATACCCACAGAGGCAGAAGCCTAAGAGATCAGGAACAAGACAGTCTATGAGAGACCTGCTTAAACCACTCTCATCCTAGGATGGCTGGGGGCATGCACAAGGCTATGGCACCTGAGAAGTGACACTAGAAGTTTCATATTCAGGTGAAATATATTTCACCGTAATAGTCCAGCGAAGTCACTAAACAAATAAACAAGAAAAGGACGATAAGCACTGGGAGGTGGGGTGTAGGAGCAGGAATCCTTAGCCAGACTTGCTACAATAACTTTTCTAAAAGGTCTAGTTTTCAACTAAAAGTTGTAAGACACGCAAAAAAAAAAAAACAACAAGAAAGTGTGACCCATACACAGAAAAAAAGAGCAGGCAATAGAAATTGCCTGTGAGAGGACCTAGATGTCAGATTTAACTAGACTTCTAAAAGAAATCATGCTGAAAGTAGTAAATAAGTGTATGATGACAACATGTCTTCAAATAGAGTATATCAATAAAGAGACAAAAATTGTAAAAAAAAAAAAAAAAGAGCTAAATAGAAATTTTAGAGGTCGAAAGCATAATGATTAAAATGAAAAATTACTGGAGGGGCTCAACAGTGCATTTGAGCTGGCAGAAGACAGATAATCGCAAACTTAAAATAGGTTGATGGAGATTCTGCAATACGAAGAACAGAGAAAACAGAGTGAAATAAAATGAGCAGTGCCTCACAGAAATGTGGCGCATCATTAAATACACCAATATGTGCACAATGAACATATAAGAAGAGTAGAAAGTGAGAGAGAAGAAAAAATATTCAAAGAAACAACAGCTGAAAATATCCCAGATTTGATGAAAAACATTACGTCTGTAACTTAGCTTTATGTGCCAACCTGAGTAGGCTATAGAACTGAGTTATTTAATCAAACACTAATCTAGGTGCTGCTGTGAAGGCATTTTGGAGATGGGAACAATCAGTTAATTTCATGTAAAGGAGATTAACCTCTATATTGTGGGTGTGTCTCATCCAGTTTCTTGAAAGCCTTAAGAGCAAAAACTGAGGGTTTCCCTTACTGCCTCTAGAAATACCTTACTTTTTTACAGTCCGGGAGGATCTGATCTCTAGCCCTTTGAATACTTAATTACTCTGATCCCAAAGAGTAATGAACTTTCTCTTACCTTTCTGAAGGGGCTAAATAGTTACAGCCTGGACTAGGCCCCTAGCTTATGCTCCCAGGATGCCAGAAAGAGTGGGGTACTATCTCCCTAGGTATTTGCATTTCAGGGAGAAATGAGGCCTGGGACCTGGAGACACCCGTAAGTTGAAAAAGCCAGAGACGCATGAGGTCATGTGACCCCAGAAAAAGATGTATTTACGTAGCAAGGACTTGCAGTGAGAAATGCAGGAATTTTTATATTCCCTCTCCAAGGAGCAAAGGTTTTTCTCCCTCCTTTTAGAAGGGATGAAGACAGCTGTCTCTTTCAAGAATACCAATGGCCAAAACCCCATTTTCTCCAATTCTTGCCCGGGAGGATCTGATCTCTAGCCCTTTGAATACTTAATTACTCTGATCCAAAAGAGTAATGAACTTTCTCTTACCTTTCTGAAGGGGCTAAATAGTTACAGCCTGGACTAGGCCCCTAGCTTATGCTCCCAGGATGCCAGAAAGAGTGGGGTACTATCTCCCTAGGTATTTGCATTTCAGGGAGAAATGAGGCCTGGGACCTGGAGACACCCGTAAGTTGAAAAAGCCAGAGACGCATGTAAGTTGAAAAAGCCAGAGACACATGAGGTCATGTGACCCCAGAAAAAGATGTATTTATGTAGCAGGGAGTTGTAGTGAGAAATGCAGGAATTTTTATATTCCCTCTCCAAGGAGCAAAGGTTTTTCTGCCTCGTTTTAGAAGGGACGAAGACAGCTGTCTCTTTCAAGAATACCAATGGCCAAAACCCCATTTTCTCCAATTCTTGCNGAAGACAGCTGTCTCTTTCAAGAATACCAATGGCCAAAACCCCATTTTCTCCAATTCTTGCCAATGGAATGTCTAGACATTTGTGTAGGAGATTTTTCTATTTATCTTTTATTGCTGTACCCCAGGAGTAAGGACTGGGGCAAATGAAGAGGGGCACATATTTATTATTTACTGTGAGATAATTAAGGATAATATAATGCAGAATACCTCATGTGCACATTCAGGGTAAAATTAATAAAGATGAATGGCAAAAGCCCAATAAGTATTTCATTTGAAGTAAAATGTTGTTTTGTTGTATAAATGCAGTACACCATACAGTGTATTTCAGTAGGATGTTATATATTCTATATGCAGTAATATTTCACTAATTCTGAAAAATATTTAAAAGCTCATATCTTGTT
>NW_007734791.1:84293-84980 GCF_000696425.1 Galeopterus variegatus
GAGGCCCATGGACACCCCTCATTCCTGCAGGGGAGACCAGGATGCTTCCTGTGGCGGCTCGGTGGTCATCTTTGGGCTGGTTGTGGGTGTCAGGGGGGCATGGCTGAAGCCCTTGGCCCCCCACCATCCTTGCTCAGGAGGCTGGGGCGCTTCCAGTAGTGGCTCAGTGGTCATTGCTGGGCTGAATGCAAATGTCAGGGGGGTGCTTGCTTGGAAACCTGGGGTGCTTCCTGGGGTGGCTCAGTGGTTATCACTGGACTGTAAAACCTTGTATCTTAAAGAATAAAACAAAAAAATGTTGACATTCACTTCAATGGAAACTAATCATCATACAATTTAAGTAAGAAATATTTACTCAGAATCAAGGACACATACCTAGGAAAACTTGTGTTTGTGTCTCATTCAGCCAGTGTTGTTACAATCATAGTATCATAGAGCAGCAAGGAAACTTTTGTCCATTCTCCCACCCTCAGACTAGGGCTGACCCATTAGGCACCTTACGCACAGTGCTTAGGACCCACGATACTGTTAGGGACTATCCTATTCATTCAGGCTGCTGCAATAGAATACCATAGACCGGGAGGCTTATAAACAACAGAAATTTATTTCTCACAGTTCTGGAGGCCGGAAAGTCCAAGATTAAGGAGCAGGCAGATTCGGAGTCTGGTGAAGGTGCACTTCTGGGTT
>NW_007734791.1:85331-88957 GCF_000696425.1 Galeopterus variegatus
TAGGGCTGACCCATTAGGCACCTTACGCACAGTGCTTAGGACCCACGATACTGTTAGGGACTATCCTATTCATTCAGGCTGCTGCAATAGAATACCATAGACTGGGAGGCTTATAAACAACAGAAATTTATTTCTCACAGTTCTGGAGGCTGGAAAGTCCAAGATTAAGGAGCAGGCAGATTCGGAGTCTGGTGAAGGTGCACTTCTGGGTTCACAGATGGCACCTTTTTACTGAGTTCTCACATGGCAGAATGGATGAGGGAGCTCTGGTGTCCTTTTTTTTTTTTTCAATTTAATTTAGTTTTATTTTATCAATATACAGTGTGGTTGATTTTTGTGTCCCTTCACTGAATCCTCCCTCCCCCTGTCTCTCCACCCTCCTGCCCATCAACACCATATCTGTTCACTTGTCTTAACAACTTCAAGGAATTGTGGTTGTTGTGTATTCTTCCTGCCCCTCCCCATTAGTTTGTGTATTTATTTATTTATTTTTAGCTGCCACAAATAGGTGAGAACATGTGGTATTTCTCTTTCTGTACCTGACATATCATTTAATATAATTTTTTCTAAGTCCACCCATGTTGCTGTGAATGGTGGTATTTCATTCTTTTTTGTAGCAGAGTAGTATTCCATTGTGCAGATATACCACATTTTCCATATCCACTCACCTGATGATGAACATTAGGGCTGGTTGCAACTCTTGGCTATTGTAAAGAGTGCTGCAATGAACACTGGAGTACAGGTATCCCTTCAACATGATGGTTTCCATTCCTCTGGGTATATTCCCAGCAGTGGGATAGCTCTGTCATATGGTAGATCTATCTGCAATTGTTTGAGGAACTCCAAACCATTTTCCACAAAGGCTGCACCATTTTGCAGTCCCACCAACGGTGTAGGAGGGTTCCTTTTTCTCTGCAACATCGTCTGGCATCCTTTTTATGAAATACCAATCCTATTCATGAAGGCTCTGTCCTCGTGACCTAATCATCTCCAAGGGACCCACCTACAAACACCATCACATTAGAGATTATGTTTGAACATATGAATTTGGGGGATATAAATATTCAACCTACAGCAGAGATCCAGAAAAAAATTCTAAATTCTTTCAAAATGAAGAGAAGCTTTTCCTCCCTGGTTTCCTGAGGATCAGCCACCATCATGAATGGCAGGAACTACCCGGACCAGGAAGTTCATGAGCAACCGACTACTTCAGAGGAAATAAATTGTCATTGATGTTCTTCATGCTGGGAAGGCAATGGTACCTAAAACAGAAATACGGGAAAAACTAGCCAAAATGTACAAGACCACACTGGATTTCATCTTTGTATTTAGATTCAGAACCCATTTTGGTGGCGGCAAGACAACTGGCTGTGTCATGATTTTCGATTCCTTGGATTATGCAGAGAAAACCGAACCCAAACATAGACTTGCAAGACATGGCCTCTATGAGAAGAAAAAGACCTCAAGAAAACAGCAAAAGAAACACAAGAACAGAATAAAGAAAGTCAGGGGACTGCAAAGGCCAATTTGGGTGCTGGCAAAAAGCAGGAGAAAAGATTCTGCAATGACTTTATCTGCAGTGATTGTTCTAATTTTTCACAAGAGGATTAATAAATTACAAAAAATACTTAAGAAGAAATTTTTAAAAATCAAGAGAAAATGACTAACCTTTTAAATCAAAGAAAACATTTTGATATACTATATATACACTCATCTTTAGACCAATGTAGTCATAAAGTACAATTTTTATAATTTTTGTGGAGGAGGAGATCAACAAAGGTGATGGTCTCTGAGGGCCATGAGTGTCATAATGCAGGGGGCTGGCTGGTTAGCTCAGTTGGTTAGAGCACAGTGTTATAACACCAAGGTCAAGGGTTCAGATTTCTCTTGCACTGGGGAACAGAGAGAACCACCAGGCGTTGTGCATGCAGGCCCTGCAATACTAACTGACTCCTGGTTCTTCTGGAGGGATGTAACTGGCTATTTGAATAATTCCAAATGGCTGTGGGATGGAGTAAAAGAAGGCCACAGATTCTCAATGAGGATCTTGGAAAGGGAAGTGGAAACCACACTCCCCCAGGCACCTTGTTATCCTGGTGGCAGTTGGGAGGAGGGGTCTACATGTGAAATATTTATGTTTAGCAAAATGGGTGGGAATATCCTAAAAGATTGAGAAGACCTGGTGTAAGGCCTATTGCTATCTCTGGTAGGAACTGCAGGTGGCTGGGGGTGAAGAGGAGGTGCACCGGGATGAGGCTGACCTTTCTTTCTGGATCATGGGGTGGTGGTAACCTAAAGGTTGCAAACAAAGCTGGTAGACAGCAACATTTTCTTTTCAAAAAAATTTTTTTTATTTTACACAAGATGTGTTTTTAAACAAGTAGACCTTGGCCCTGAATGGGGAAGTACCTGGGATTCAATTTTTTTTTTTTCCTTTTAAGAGTCATCTATCTCCATGTAAGGGCAGATATGCCATACAGGTAAAGCTACATAAAAATGTGATGAAATTGTCTTTGGTTTTACAATGATATATGAAAACTGTTAGAATTCTCCTATCAAACAGTGTATAAAAGTATTATTACACTGTTGTTGTTGTAGATGCTGTTAAACAAGGAGAGCAAAATAAAGTACTAGAACGTAAAGAGAAGAGCTGAGTGAGCATTTGCCACTGTTGGAGAAAGAGTGTTGTCGCAGAACTGGTGTTTCCCTCTATCCCATCTCCATTTGCTATTGATGAACACACAGAACTGGTCATTTAGTTAAAACAAACAAAGCCATATGCTTGTGCACCTAAACCAGTTACTTGATGNTGGTCATTTAGTTAAAACAAACAAAGCCATATGCTTGTGCACCTAAACCAGTTACTTGATGGACAGTAGAGGAATGTGGGTCCACAGGGACCCCTGGTCAACCTGGACACCAACTGGCCAAAGGGCTAAGAGCCCAGCATGGCTGGGTACATCAGGTCAGACCCACCGCTGCCCAGGGCCAGAGGCGAAGAGCCCAGCCTGCGAGGGACCTGTGGTCATCTCAAACATTGTACCAGCCAGCAGCTAAGTGTCCCGTGACCAAGGGGCACCTCTGGTCAATCCAAACACCACCCAGGCAAGTGGCCAGCAACCTGTACATTCAATTCCCACACAAATAGACAAGAGTATCCTGAAGATCTCCGAGCAATGGTCCCATTAACTCTCGTTATATGAGGAAACTCTGCCCTGCCCTGGGGGCTGTGCCTCCAACCTCTTACCTTTATTTGCTATGGAAGACAAACAAGGGAATTCTGCCAGCCAGCTGCTGTTGCTCCATAATGCTCCCATACAAACTACTTACCTATTACAGAAAATTTAAGTAAAGAACAATACACAAACATGCACACATACATATAAATATGTGGCAGGATAACTTACTGACATACTAAACTCTTTATTTTTTCCTCTTGCTCCTTCTCAAAATAGACCTAACTCTCTTCTAAGAAGTATTCAGACCTTTTGGACTGCCTTTCCTTGGGAAGAATGTCATGGAAAGCACAAACAGGTGTTCTTGGAAGACAATCTCCCTCTTTGGCTTTTTTTTTTTCTTTTTTTTTTTCCTTTTTGTCTTTTTTCGTGACCGGCAACGGATCGCAA
>NW_007734791.1:90113-101925 GCF_000696425.1 Galeopterus variegatus
ATGTCGGATCCGAACCCTTGGCGGGAGCGCCACCGCGCTTCCCAAGCGGCGCACTGTAGCAGTGCACCACCGGGCCAGCCCACCCTCTTTGGCTTTTTACGCACAAGCCTGAAGTTATTGAAAGGATTGCCTAGAAAGGAGAGGGAAGAGAATGCCTTGGGGAGCTGCTGTGTAAGAATGTCGCCACTTTCCCCCCATTGATTCCCGCAAGTGCCCAAAGTGACCTCAGAGAGTATAGCTGGTGGTACACTCAGAAAGGTGGCCCTTATCTCCATTGATTTCAGACTTGGCAGGAAGGCAGAGCAGACCACAAGCATGAAACCAGAACAGAAGAGCCACGGGAGTTGAAGAGTCCAAGGAACTCGAGCATGGGCATTTCTGCTCTAAGTCAGGAAAGAGTTGACAAACTTCCAGTGTGTTGGCTTCTTAAGACACTCATCTCAAAGGAAATAAGAGGTGACAAGAAGCTGCAATAATGACAAAAGTGGAATTTTCTTCCAATGAGGTACGTGGTTGTTGGTGGATAGATTACAGTTGATTTTAAGAGAATGAGAAAATGTGGTATTTCTTGGGCAGCAGAAAATAGTAATGACAAATTCATATCTACATCACTTATACTTACTACTCCAGGCAAGTTTTCAGACAGCCCACAAAACTCAGTTATTAGTGAAATTAGATTCAACTTCAGGGGGTGTGAGTCCCTCCTGGCTTCTAAGGTCTTTGTCCTTCATGCCTCTCTTGAGTGGTTGGGAACTAGGACCCTCACACTGACCCATGCCTTCCCTGATCCCACTTTCACACTATAAATGAAAAGTCTTCTGTGCTAAACAGGTTAATATTATGTGTGGGAAAGGAAGGCAGAATGGAAACTTTCCTGACCCCCTGTGCATTCAAATTCCAAACCTGGGGTAGAAGGAAGGTGTTCTTGGTGTGAGAAGTACTCATTTTCTGCCTGGATCACTTGTGAGACCTCAGGGTCCTGGGGGAGCCAGTGCAGCCATCATCCTCCCTCAGAGCCTGTCTAGTGGCCCTGCTGCCACCACCCAGAGAGACCAGGCCTGGACTCATGTCCAGTGCAGGCTGCTGGGGAGGCTTTTCACCAGAGATTCCACTAAAGAAATGCCACCCAATCCACCTGCTTTTAGAAGTTCTTGGTGCTCTCTGGGGTGTTGGTCTACCTGGAGCCCGGAGAAGTAGCCAGAAGAACGTACTGGTGTCTCTGAGCATCTCCCAGATGAGGGCAGCAGACAGGCAACAATGTTGGCTATAGTGTGTACCCGTTTAAAGAAGAAAGCACCCCAAATGCTGAAGAGAAGTGACAGAATGCCCTGATGGGCTGGTCATGAGGACTTGATGACAGTCACAGCCAACTTAATGCCCAATGTGGATCCTTACTCCACAGAGCCGACCTCATCCAGAGAGGGGAGAATGTCCCAGGGACAAAGAGCCACAAGAGTGTAAATTTGCCTTGACTGAACCATAATTCTGTGTCAGAGAGGACCTAAGGAGACTCCTAGGGAAGTCTCTGGGTTGTTGGCTTAGGCTGAGGAGGGAGAGATCAAATCTCGACTGCAGGGATTTATCATTTGGGGTCTTGCATTTTGTATGGTATAAGTAAGTGCACAACACCAGCTTTTTAAATTTTTTTTGTCCTTTTTGAGACCGACCACACCGCGCTCAGCCAGTGAGTGCACCGGCCATCCCTATATAGGATCCGAACCCGCGGGAGCGCTGCTGCGCTCCCAGCGCTGCACTCTCCCGAGTGCGCCACGGGCTCGGCCCTAAATGGTTACATTTTAAATGGTTACCTAAGTACCTCTTTCCCTCAAAGCCTAGAATATTTACTCTGTTGCCCTTTACAGAAGAAAAGGTTAGCAATTTCTGCTTTAGTTATGCAGATTAAGAGTTATATCTATTAGAAGAACTCTTTAGTCAGTTGCTTGAATTCTAGTTGCTTGAATTCATTGTGGCTTCCTGCCCATTAAAATTATAAGAAATATTATAAAAAGCATCATTACATAGATGCTACTGGAACATACATCTCCTTGACTTTAAAGATATAATTCTTATATATTGAGTTTTATACTGTTAGTTACTTTATTAATAACTGTAGAACATTTCAGTTTGTACTTCTTGTGTTGTAAAAATAAGAACCCAATGACTACCTGGATTAAAAAAAAAAAAAAAACTAATATACCAATGAAAAGGAGAAAAGTTTGTATTTCCATTCAAAATTTCCAAACTATTTAGTATTTTCCAACAATTATATACAAATCATTGCTGTCCCATGAGTTGATAATTGGTTAAGTTGTTAAGTTATCAGATTGAGTGGTATTTGTGATATTTTAGTATAAAAATACGTTTTCCCCGCAGGACTACTTACAGATCTTATGGTAGAAGCATATAGTGTTTTAGCTTTCTTTCCATGCAGTGGATGATTTTTGTTTAGGAACTTATTCTATATTTTTAGTTCTTAAGGTTCAGATGGGGCTCCACTTCCTCACTGACAGGAATAGAATATGAGATCTGGATTTCAGCTAATCAGTTGGTAACAATATTGATTCACACTCAAGATATGCTAGACCTTGAGACTTTTATTGAGTGGTTGTGAATCTCATTTTAATCTCTCTCTTCTCTTCAATGGCGCTATAATCACTTCTGTAGAGAGTGTGACATTCATATTTTAACACGTAAAATTGTATCTAGAGTGCTTTTCCATCAAGTTTGTTTTTACCACTATTTTATTGAAGTAAAGAATCATTCTTGGACAATATTACATTCATGAGTACCAGAGTGGATAACAAATTATGTATGGCTCAAAATTTCTCAGGAATACCTACATCACATACTGTATGCAACATGTAAATATTGGTGATGGATTGTCAAGGAGAAAAAGAAAAAATGAACAGAACAAAACACACAAGCTGTGATCTCAGAGGCACAGGGATGAGTGACATCTTCCCAGAGCATAGGGAGACCTCTGCTGTTCAGACCCTTTTCAGGCACCAACTTCTGCCAGGAACTGTTCTAACACTGATGGCCTAATTTTTTTATCTTCATCTTAACATTATATCTCCTTTCACAAATGAAGAAAGGATAAGAGAGATTAAATATCTTCTCCAGCATCATGTTGTCAACTCTAAAGCAAAGTCAGACAGCTGACTTCAGAGCCTAAGGTATTTTCTTATTTTTATTTCTCTTTAAAGTATACCCTGTGTGGTCTTCCAATGACACAGAGACATTGTAAAAGGAAACAAAAGAGAATACCTGTTTACAAATAATGACAATAGTAAGGCAGAATATGGTTCAGTGTTATAAGGGACATTAAAACAAAAACAGGAAATATTGAGGGCAAGAAGCAGGTGAAAGAATATCAGAAAAACTTTTATCAAGATATCATGTAGGGTGGAACAATAATAGGGCTTCTCAACTGGGGGTGATTTTCCACTCCAGGGGACATTTGGCAATATCCGGAGATATATTTGGTTGTCACAAGTTTGGAATGGTGGTGCTACTGGAGCATGAGACTGGAAGTACTGGGTAGAAGGTGAGGGCTATTTGGGGGAGAGTCTTTTTTTTTTTTTTTAAAGGTACTTATTTAAATGCTCAGAGAAAAAGGAAAGGAGGGAAATCTCTTCACTTATTTTCAATGGGGAGAATTAATACTCTTATTTTTAATTTGTATTTGTCCCTACACTGTCATCTGAGAATTAAAACAGAAATATCTCATGTTTTCACTGGCCCCCAGAAACCACAATGTTTAATGTATAGAAATAATCAAATCCTTAATTTAAAAGTTCCTTATGTGTATGTCTACCATTTTCCAAGATTAAGCAAAGTTTGGACTTGGGGACTTTGTAATTGAAAGAGCCAGGAAATTGAGGCAGGACGGAATAAAGACATGCCCCAGGGAGGCCGCTCAGAAATATTCAGACTAGATCAGCACTAGCAGTTAATGAACCCATAATGAGTTAATAAACAGCTTAACCACCCTACCAATCAGTATGCTCTACCTGGAACTTTGCAGATTACAAAACTACCGCACCTATGCACTGGGAGGAACGAAGTGCAGACAACCACCATGTGACCTTCCACCCCTGACGCTAAACCAGAAAGCGACAAAGTTAAGTGGAAAGTGACTTCACTGCATAGGACCAGAAACTTCAGAAACTCAGGGATGCATGACACAAAGCTTACTTACTCTAGATCCTTCCTCACAGGTGAATATTGCTCTCCGTAGTCAGGAGACAGAAACACCTCTGTCCCAGAACAGCATACAAACCGTCCCCTTAGGAATCCACGTTGCATTTCTCTCCTGCCGAGGTGCCCACACACCATGCTGCACATTCTTTTGCTTTACAATAAAGTCTTATCGTTTGAATGTTCCTCTGTCTGGCCCTCTTCCTCTATCTTTCACTGAGCCTGTGCTCACTGTGAAGTTGCCCCACTCAGTCTCATTAAAGGTTCTTCTTCATGGCTTGACCAAGAATCTGGATCTGTCATCTGGTAACAAAACCAGCTTCAAAGCCAAAGAAGCCATTTATGGCAGAATTGTCTTTGCTCTTAAATTCTGCTAATTAAAAAATGTTACATTAACAACATAGTAGAAGAAGTGATATGACTCCATTAAACATTGTCCTTGTGTCTTCCTAAAAATTCATAGATGAGTCCGAGTCATTTAAGATCGTTTATTTGTAATGGTGTTAATGTTTTTTCTTATTCAAAGCATGCTTTTTTTTTATTGCTTATTTATTTATTTTGGCGACTGGCTGGTATGGGGATCTGAACCCTTGACCTTGGTGTTATTAAGAAGCACACTCTGAGTGAGCTAACATGTGATGTAGAAGGAAAGAGGCCAGGAAAAGAGAATAAGAAGAACCACAGTGACTCTATTTTTTAGAACTTAATTGGCTTGCTTTCTTCTAGCAAGAAGCAGCTGACCCTTCATTAGAATTTACTGCTTGACTAACAGACTCTTCTGGGAAGTGTGTTATCACCAAGAAACCCATTCTGCAGATAAGCACAGGTAACAGTGTTTAAAAAAAAAAAAAAAACAGTTCCTAGGGGAAGGCAGATGTATGAACCTGTTAAACATATGGAAATTACAAATCGAATAGCTTGGATTAGAGCAGCCGTAAATATTGTAAAGGGCCTGAGAAACCACTTGTTCAACATGTCATTAGTCAGTTATCCACTCCATCTTTTTTTTTTTTTTTCCTTTTTGTCTTTTTTTTTACTGACCGGTAACGGGATTGCAAGCCTCAGTGTTGCGCCCACACCGCGCTCAGCCAGTGAGCGGGAACCGGTCTCCACATGGGATCCGAACCCTCAGTGGGAGCGCCGCCACGCTCCCAAGCGGCGCACTCTCCAGTGCGCCACCGGGCCGGCCCAATATCCACTCCATCTTCACACTATGTTTGGAATTTGTTTTAGAATTTTCTGAACTTACACTATAAACATCACTTGTTGGACAGACTTCTCATAGTGAGAGGTGGTCTTCCCAGGTTTGCAAACCTGAATAAAAGCCTCATTTAAATTTCCTTACAGACCAAAGTGTTTTGCTTGGACGGTTTGGCAACTAAAAGTTGGTGAAGTGACCACCTATTGCTTCTGGATTGTCTCCAGTCTCTCAGTTGTGCTCCATTCAAGAGCTTTTTGCCAACTTGGCGGGCTCTCAACCTTCTAGAGGTGATACAGTAAGGTCTTCTCACAACCCTGACCTCCCATATTGATAGAGGTCTAGAGGCTTAAGGGAGAAATTTCTCATAAGGATCTATTCAAGTTTTGTTAATGAATAAAGGGAGGGATTCCTCTATGCAGGTTAAAAAAGTGAGGGACTCCTCCAATCAAACCTTTCCTCTTCTGACTTTTCTTCTGGCACTCCTGCAAGCTTTATGTTTTGTTTTGTAAATATCTTTAAACTGAACTTTTAAGCTTAGTAAAGGATTTTCCTTACCCTAGAAAAAACTGACAATTTTTCAAAACAGTTTATACTACTAACATTTATAATCCAGGACATCTAGTTGGTTATTTTAAAACTCTTTGTAAAAGAAATTTACATCTGTAAAGGAAATCTTTATTTATAAAGCCATCTTCTGCTCTGCCCTAGAAAATTTGCAGTAAGAAAGAAATTGATTTCAAGTTTATATAACAAATGTTACCTTTGTTTAAGTTGTTTTTTCTGTAAATCGTCTTAACTGGGCCTTTACATATGCCTTTGTTTGGGCAAATTGTCTATCTCGTTTCATCTGGGAGTCATTCATTTGGAAGTCCAAAATTTGGGGGTGCCCAACTAATAACTGTTTGAGGCAATGGAATGAGTAACTAAAGGATTGATAGTCTAAGTGGGGAGAGAAACTACTTAAAAATTGGCAGATGTAGAATCTTAATGAAAGCTGCAAGATTTGCTTCTGTCTGTGTGTCCATATGTCTATGTGTCTGTATGTGTTATGTGCATGTGATATTTCTCTACCAAAATATATAAAAGAACTCTAATCAAGTAGCTTTTAAAAAAAGTAAGCACTTTAACCAAATGTTTTATTAAAAAAAGAACCTAATGCAAATGCCTTTTAGTTCATGTAATTTAGGTAAATCTTAGGTAAATAAGACTAGTTTAAAATTGTTGGGTTAATGAAAACAGCTGTATCTTCTAGTCAGCAAAACACCATGTATTTAAAGTTAAATTCATGCTTAGGTGGTGACTGTTTAACATGCTACAAAAATGGTTAACAGGAAAATAACTTGAGATGATGGTTAATTTTGCTGAATATCTCATAGAATTTTCATAAGCAGTTCAAGCCTAGTTGTAAAAAAAATAAGTAAATAAGGCATAAATTTTTATAAGTGAACTCTTCATAGTTTTAAAAAGTCTTTTTGGTAACTTAAAACTTTAAGGTGAAATTAAGAGATATGCATTAAATGTTTGGGTCATTTAAAATACTAAAAATTAATTATTAAGCCTAAGTTTAAAGTTTATAAACATGAGCATCTTGTTTTTATATAGTATAGAAATCTATATATATTGGGGTGGTTACGAAGCAAAAAAAAAAAAATTGTTTATGAGAAGTACATGTGTATTAATCTGTTTTGTGTTGCTCTAACAGAATACCTGGAACTGGGTAATTTATAAAGAAAGTGAAATTTATTGCTTATAGTTTCTGAGTCTGGGAGGTCCAAAGACTATCTGGTAGAGGTGTCAGGGACCCAGGGGTCTCACATTGCAAGATGGTGGAAGCAGAGAGAGAGAGAGAGACTCTCCTCTTCTTTTAAAGCCTTCAGAACCATGCCCAGGACCACCATTTTTAATCCATTCACTACTGCAAGGTCCTACAATCCAATCACTTCTTCAAGTCTCCATCTTTCAATTACCATAATAGGATTTCCCACCCTTTTAACAGTCACAGTTGGGGCTAAGTTTCTAACACAAAAAACTTGGGAGACAATTCAAGCCTCAGTGAATTTTGGGGGGGACATTATTCAATCCACTACAACATGTTTCTAGAAACTATGAAATATGGATTCAAAAAATATTGATATGAGACAATTTAAAATGGATTACTTAAGTTTTAACATTTATTGTTATTGAAAACTAAAAATTCTAATTAACATATGTAATTAAAACTACTAAAAATAGGGAAACAATTCTGTATACGAAGTGTACAAAAGTAAGATGTGCTGTTAAAAGGAGTGATGTTTTTCCTCCAATATAATTTGATTCTGTATTCTTGACTTTTTCTCTGTATGTTTGAATTGTTACTCTCATAACTCTGGGCACTTACCTCCTATGTCTAATTAAATTCAAAATACCTTTTCATTAAGTTTGATTTACAGGTTATCTAAATGAGCTTCCCTAAGGAAAAACAATCATACTAAAGGTGAGGCCTTGAAGAGGTGATTAGATTGTAAGGACCATAACCTAATTCATGTGTGTAGATCTGAGAGCTTTAGAAGGAGAGCACATCAGAGTGTCTCTCTCTCTCTCTCTCTCTCTCTCTCTCTCTCTCTCTCTCTCTCTCTCTCCCCTCCACCATTCTGCCATGTGAAACACTTGTGTCACTGTCACCACCACGTCCTCCACCAGATGTGTTCCCTGGACTTTGGACTTCCCAGCCTCTCAAAATGTAAGCAATAAATTTTGTTTTCTTACAAATCACTCAGTTCCAGGTATTTCTGTTATAAGCAAAAGAAACAGACTAATACAGTTACTGTAGCTTTATAGTATATTTTGAAGTCAGGAAGTGTGATGCCTCCAACTTTGTTCTTCACTCAGTTCCAGGTATTTCTGTTATAAGCAAAAGAAACAGACTAATACAGTTACTATAGCTTTATAGTATATTTTGAAGTCAGGAAGTGTGATGCCTCCAACTTTGTTCTTTTTATTCAAGATCGTTTTAGCTATACAGGGTCTTTTGCAGTTCCATACACATTTTAAGATTGTTTTTTCTGTTTCTGTGAAGAGTATCGTCAATATTTTGATAGGGATTGGGTTGAATGTATAGATTGCTTTGGGTAACAGGGACATTTTGACGATGTTACTTCCAATGCATGAACATGTGATATCTTTCCATTTATTTGTGTCCTCTTTAATTTTTTTCAACAAGGTTTTATAGTTTTTATTGTAGAGATCTTTTACCTCCTTGAATAAATTTACTCCTAGATATTTCATTTTTTTTGGTAGCTATTGTGAATGGGATGACTTGCTTGATTTTCTCTTCTGCTATTTCATTATTAGTGTTTAGGAAGGCTATTGATTTTTGTGTGTTGATTTTGTTTCCTGCCACTATACTGAATTCATGTATTAGTTCTAGCAATTTTTTGGTGGAGTCTCTAGGGTTTTCTATGTATAAGATTATTTCATCTGTAAATAGGGATAGTTTAACTTCCTCCTTTCTAATTTGAATGCCTTTTATGGCTTTCACTTGCCTTATTGTGCTGGCTAGAACTTCTAGTACTATGTTGAATAAGAGCAGAGAAAGTGAGCATACTTGTCTTATTTCAGTTCTTAGAGGAAAATCCTCCAATTTTTGTCTATTCAGTATTATATTAGCTGTGAGTTTGTCATATGTGGCCTTTATGGTGTTGTGATACATTCCTTCCTACCTAATTTGTTGAGTGTTTTTATCATGAAAGGGTGTTGGATTTTATCATATGGTTAAGCAGCTCTTTTAGGCAGGGCAGTGTGGAAATTACAGTGTTAAAATGATGTCTGCATTACCCTTAAGGAGCTACGATCTCGAGGGCAAAATACACCTAAATGGCCACTGGATAAAGAAAATTTGGCATATATGTGCATGGAATATTACTCAGCCATTAAAAAAAAAGAATGAATGAAATTCTGCAATTCACAGCAAATGGATGAGCTTGGAGAAAATTATGTTTAGTGAAATAAGCCAGTTACAGAAAGAGACGTGTTCTCACTCATAAGTGGAAGCTAAAAATAAAGAAAGAGAGAAATAAAGAAAAAAGGAAAGAAAGTAAGAGCAAGAAAGAAGCAACAACAGTAATAAATTGAACTTTCAGAAGGAGAGAGCAGAACTGTGGTTACTGGAGGTGGGAAAGGAGGAGGGGGAAAGGAATAGTGCAAAGTTGGTTAATGGACAGAATGCAGCTAGACAGGAAAAATAAGTTCTATGGGTGTACAGTCAAGCTAGGCATCTATAATAAACAATAATTTACTGCATGTTATCAAGTGGCTATAAGAGAGGAGATTGAATGTTCTAGTCACAAAGAAATGATCAAGTTTTCTAATGATGAAAATGCTAATAACCCAATTTGATCATCATACATTGCATACATGTATTGTTATTCAATTCTGTACCCCACAAATAAGTACAATCAGTAGATCTCAATAAAAAAGAGAGAGAGAGAAAGAAAACATTAGCCTCCCTGCCTCTTTCAGGGACTGGACTTCAGCTTTCCTAAAGAATAACAATGTTTATAATTCATCAGTGCAACTACTTACTATGTGTCAGCCACTGTTGCAAGCATGGTGAGGGTACAACCGTGTGGGACACATGATCAGGAAACTGAAAGGATTCTAACCAGGCTGTTTTTCATCTAATTAGTCAACCATCCATACCAGGTAGCTAGGAGGAGGAGTTCTCACTCAAAGAAGGTAACTGAATAGTGACAAACGTGCCCCTGGACCAGAGCATCAACACATTAGAAATCTGTTTTTAGGTTTGTGTTTCCTGTCACTCTCTGAATCTGGGAAACAAGCTGCTGGGATAAGGAACAAGTGTTTTATTCGAATCTCGACTGGAATCAGATTGAGATTATATCCAGGTGATATAATTTCGAGCACTGCTGCACAAGTAGAGAGAAGCAGAATGTACTGAGAAGGAGGTTCTTGAGAATGTTGCTAACCTGATAGAGTTGAATTTAACAGGGACACAGTAACAGCTAATTAAACCTCATTTGGGTGTGAGGATTCCCACATAAATAAATTTATCAGATAACTCATCTATTTAAAAGCAAATTTTCAAAAATTTTAATAATACATTTTATGCAACCCCATATACCCAAAATATCATTCCAACATGTAATCAGTATGAAATTTATTAATGAGATATTTTACATTCTTGTTTTTTTAATTGTACCAAAATTTTGAAGTCTGGTGTGTATTTTATACATGCAGAATCTCTCAACTTGGCCTGCATTGTGATGAGAACATTTGGTCTTGTCTCTTCAAGCCATGTGAGAACAAATAATAAATTATTAATTATAGATGCCTAGCACTACTATACACCTCCAGAACATATTTTTCATATCTTGCTGTAATTTTGTGTCCATTAACTCACCTCTGGGGAAGAGTCTTGAATGCCAGTTTGCGGAGTTGGTACCTAGTAGGTGAAAGAGGTGAAGAGTTTTGGACAGGAGGGTAAAGTGGTTGTAACTGTCTTCCAGGAAGCTAAATCCAGGAAGGCACAGCTGTAAATTTGCATTAGCACTGCTGTGGGGCTCAGGGTGAAACTTACTTGGGGTGTTCCCACATTCACACGTGCCAGTAGCACAGCCTGCAAACAGCTGGTTAGACACTCCTGCACTGTGCTTTTGAGACAACACGTTCTCCATTGTCACATTTCGTAAACCCTGAAAAGGAAAGGTCTACTCAAAGGAGAGAAAATCTTCTGCTCGGCCATCCACATAGATTGTCTCTGTGATGAACGATGTCAGAGATAGGAGGAGTGATTCTATCTTTACTGGGAATTGTGTGAGTAAAGGGACAGAGCAATTTCTACCTTTCATGTGACCAGCTGAGCACAACCGTGGCTCCACCAGTGGGTGCTGAGCTCGTGCTGGTGTAGGAGAGCCAGTTGTTGGGGGTTCAGGAAGTTCATGAGCTGCTTGTTGAGCACAAGTGATTATTAAAAATGAACTTACAGAAGCTGACAAATTATATCAGGAACAAGGATAATCAATACTCAAGACCCCATCCCTTATTAATGATTCACTACGTTTTCCTACCGCCTGGGCTCTCGAGCTTCCTTAGTTCCACTGCGTCTGTGGCTGGAAGTTCTACAGAAGCCTGCGCTGCTGCTCTTCTCAACGCCCCTGTTCAGTCATGGCAGGGTGGCACCTTGGAGTTGCCATCCACCCATGGAAATCTGCAAATGCTACAAATCAGGACTCTCCCCACCCTCCCTCACCCCACAAGCCAGTTGTTAAACATTCACCAGCACACATCTGGGTTAAACCAATGTACTTGTAACCTGGGAAAAGTTGACATCCAACTTCATCTCAGGACACTTAAGCCTTCCAAACCCTTCAGCACAGGAGCTCCTGTCTGATAAGATAACTGATACATGTTTTT
>NW_007734791.1:101935-111641 GCF_000696425.1 Galeopterus variegatus
CTGGTATCACAGCACACAGCTCTCAGGATCGCGCTGTTTCCTGACGCGGGCACTCCAGACCTGCCGCCATTTTCAAAAATTCAATTAGATAATGTTGTCTGACGATGCTATTGAAATCTTTTACATTTTTGATAATTTTTTCTCTAGTTCTATCAACTCTTGAGAGAAGAGTGTTGAAGTATGAGATATAATTGGGAATTTTTCTATTTTTTGTTCAGTTCTACCAGTTTTGCTTTACATATATTGCAAGTCTGTGTTTTGGTGCATACACATTTATGAATGCTATGTCTTCTTGGTGAATCAACTCTTGTCATTGTATAAAGTCACTCTGTGTGTCATAATTTTCTTTGTTCTGAAGTCTACCTTATTTGATATTAATGTAGCTCTTCCTTCTTTCTTTTTATTAAAGTTTGAATGATATATCCTTTCCAATCTTTTTACATTCAACTAGATCATGATGCTATATTTGAGGTGAGCTTTTTGTAGAGCGTATAGTTGCACTGTATTTTAAAATTTGTATATTTAGACCATTTATGTTTAAGGCAATATTGATATAGTAGGGGTTAAGTCTGCCATTTTATTTTTTCTTTTTGTTTGTTTTAATTTTTGTTACTGGTTTTTTCCCATGTGTTCCTGTGGGTTACTTGAAAAGCATTTAGAATTCCACTTTGATTTTTCCATAATGCTTTGAATATATTTCTTTGCATAGGTTTTTAATGTTTGTTCTAGGTATTGCCTATAAACGTATTTTATCACAGACTACTAGTATGATCACTTCATTACTTTTTAGTGAAGTTTAAAAACCTTACCTTGATTTAGGTTTCTTTATCTCTCCTACTCATAATATAATTATTTTTAAAACTTTTCCTACATATATTTAGAACCACATCATACAGTGCTATATTTTACTTCAGCCATCAAAAATAACTTAGAAAAAACAGGAGAAAAGAAAAATCTATGGTTTTATGAATATTTTTGCTTTTTATATTCTTTCTTCTTTCATGATGTTTCAAGCTTTTGTTTTATCACCTCCTCTCTGTTTAGAGATCTCTTTTTAGTTATTCCCTTAAGACAGGTATGGTGGCAACAAATTTTTCTTAGTGTTTATTCATTACATATATAAACATAATTTATTATACATATTTGTGGGGTACAGAGTTGAAGATTGATACCTGTGTACAATATGTGATCAAATCAGGATAATTAGTATATACATCATTACACAGTGTAATCATTCTTTGTGACCCTTTATCAATTTCTTGCTTCCTTCTTTCCTCATCTCCCTTTCTCACCTCTGGTACCCTCAGTTCTCTTCTCTCATTTTGAAAGATCAGTGTATCATTGTGATCGTTCTTCCTTCCTTCCTTCCTTCCTTCCTTCCTTCCTTCCTTCCTTCCTTCCTCTCTTTCTTTCATTATTTGTTCATTTTTTTTACCTCCCCAAGTGGAGTGATAGGGATTGGGTTGAATGTGTAGATTGCTTTGGGTAATAAGGACATCTTGGTGATATTAATTTTTCTGACCCATGAGCATGGGCTATCTTTCCACTTATTTCTGCCCTCTTCAATTTTTGTCAACATTTTGTAGTTCTCATTGTAGAGGTCTTTCATCTTCTTGGTTAAATTTACTTGTAGGCATTTCATTTTTTTGGATAACTATTGTGAATGAGATAGCTTTCTTGATTTCTTCTTCCACTATTTCATTGTTGGCATATAGGATGCCTGTTGATTTTTGTGTGTTGATTTTGTATCCTGCCTCTATACTGAATTCATTTATTAGTTTTAGTAATTTTTTGGTGTGGTCTTTAACGTTTTCTATGAATAGTATCATGTCATCTGCAAATAGGAATAGTTTGACTTCCTCCTTTCTGATTTGAATGCCTTTATTGCTTTTCTTGCCTTATTGTGCTGGCTAGCACTTCCGGTATTATGTTGAATAAAAGTGGAGAAAGTGGGCATCCTTGTCTTGTTCAAAATCTTAGAGGAAAAACCTCCAATTTTTGTATGTTCAGTTTAATACTAGCTGTGGGTTTGTCATATATCGCCTTTACTATGTTGGGATAGGTTCCTTCTGTACCTAATTTGTTGAGCATTTTTATCATGAAGGGGTGTTGGATTTTATCAAATGGCTAAGCATCCCTTTTAGGCAGGGCACTGTGGAAGTTACAATGTTAAATAGACATCTGCATTGCCCTGCAGGATCTGCAAACTTGAGGGAAAATGCACCTAAATATCCATTGATAAATGATTGGATAAAGAAAATGTGGTATATATACACAATGGAATATTACTCAATCATAAAAAAGAATGAAATTCTGCCATTCACAGCAACATGGATGAGCTTGGAGAAAATTATGTTAAGTAAAATGAGCCAGGTACAGAAAGAGAAATGCCACAGGTCCTCACTCATAAGTGGAAATTAAAAAAGAAAGATAGAAAGAAACAAAGAAAAGGGAGAAAGAGAAAGGAAACAACAACAATAAGTTGAACTTTCAGAAGGAGAGAGCAGAACCTGGTTACTAAAGGTAGGAAAGGGAGAGGAGGAGGGGGGATAGTGAGAGGTTGGTTAATGGACAGAAAACATCTAGATAGGGAAATTAAGTTCTGTGGGTGTACAGTTGAGCTAAGCATCTATAATTAACAATAATTTACTCCATGTTATCCAATGGCTAAAAGAGAGGAAATTGAATGTCCTCATCATAAAGAAATGATTAAGTTTTGCAATGATAAATGTGCTAATTACCCTGATTTGATCATCACACATTTTATACATGCATTGATATTTGATTCTGTACCCCACAAATATGCATAATCAATAGGTCTCAATTAAAAAGAGAGAGAGAAAAAACATTGGCATCCATGCTTCTTTCAGGGACTGGACTTCAGCTTTCCTAAAGAATAACAATGTTTATAATTCATCAGTGCAACTACTTACTGAGCATCTACTGTGTGTCAGCTATTGTTGTAAGCATGGTGAGGGTACAGCCACATGGTACACGTGATCAGGAAGCTGAAAGGATTCTTATCAGGCTGTTTTTCATCTAATTAGTCAACCATCCACACCAGGTAGCTAGGAGGAGGAGTTGAGATTATATCCAGGTGAAAACTGAGTCTCTGCTGTCTGACTGCATTTTGAGTACTGCTTCAAAAGTAGAGAGAAGCAGCATGTACTGAGAAGTCGGTTCTTGAGAATGGTGCTAACTTGACAGAATTGAATTTAACAGGGACACAGTAACAGCTAATTAAACCTCATTTGGGTATGAGGATTCCCACATAAATAAATTTATCAGATAACTGATGCTCGTTTATTTAAAGGCAAATATTAAAAAAAATTGTTTTTAAACAGATGACTGGTAAGGGGATCTTAACCCTTGGCTTGGTGTTGTCAGCACCACACTCTCCCAAGTGAGCAACCGGCCATCCCTATATAGGGATCCAAACCTGTGGCCTTGGTGTTATCAGCACCACACTCTCCCAAGTGAGCTAACCGGCCATCCCTATATAGGGATCCAAACCTGTGGCCTTGGCGTTATCAGCACCACATTCTCCCAAGCGAGCCAAGGGCTGGCCCTCAAAAAATTTAATAATATATTTTATGTAACCTCATATAACCAAAATATCATTCCAACATGTAATCAGTATGAAATTTATTAATGAGATATTTTACATTCTTGTTTTTTTAATTGTACCAAAATTTTGAAGTCTGGTGTGTATTTTATACATGCAGAATCTCTCAACTTGGCCTGCATTGTGATGAGAACATTTGGTCTTGTCTCTTCAAGCCATGTGAGAACAAATAATAAATTATTAATTATAGATGCCTAGCACTACTATACACCTCCAGAACATATTTTTCATATCTTGCTGTAATTTTGTGTCCATTAACTCACCTCTGGGGAAGAGTCTTGAATGCCAGTTTGCGGAGTTGGTACCTAGTAGGTGAAAGAGGTGAAGAGTTTTGGACAGGAGGGTAAAGTGGTTGTAACTGTCTTCCAGGAAGCTAAATCCAGGAAGGCACAAGAGCTGGATTGGAGCTGAGTGGAGCAGCTGTGATCACATCCAAGAACACAGAGAGCAAGAAATGGACAAAGGACGATTTCATAGAAGAAGCTGCAGAGAGATCAGGAGGAGCCAGAACTGAAGTCCTCAACCACAGGCACTGTTAGTGCTGGTGCCACAAGATTACTTCAAAAGGCAGCAGTGGTCAGAAAGCAGAGGGACATCTCAGAAGAGTGCTCACAGTCAAGTTCAGACCCTATAGACACGGTAACAGGCATTGGTGCCTACCTTTCTCCTCCCCACGATGCTTTCAGTATCTGGCAAATACTGTTGCGACAAACACAGTTAGCATGTCAGGAATGTGAATGGGACAGGTGTTTTTGCTTGCTTTCCAATTCTTTCCAAGACAGCCATTCTACAAAGTGATGGTTGCTTCAACACATGATAAAATCAATATTGTGATTCCTCTTATGGGAAACCAGGCAGGGGCACCATGGTAAGGCCTCTCACAGCGACCAGATCTACATGCCAGTCATGCAGAAGTTGCCTTGTTGTAAACGCACCTCAGGGGTCACTGTCAGATGCCAGTGTCCTGACTCTGCAGCTGTAATCAAATGCAGGGGCTGCCTGCGCTCCAGGGCCAAATACTGTAGTGTGTCACTCTTACCGTCACATGTGCTAAGAATAAGAGGAGAAAGAACGTTCTTTGTTAATATATTCGCCATGTAGGGAAGAGTGTAAGAACGGGAGGAACTGTCTGTTTGGAGCCGGCAGCCTGGACTGAGGGAGGCCCCAGCTCTTCCTGAAAGGGGCCATTCTCAAACTTGCTTTTAGAGGCCAAAGCTCTTTAATATCAGATGGTGATGCTCCTAAGGGGACTGAAAAATGATGTCTAGGCAGGGCTGGAGACATCATTTGTGGGACCCAGTGCAAAGCGAAGTTGTGGGGCCTTTGTTAAAAATTATTAAGACTTTCAAGACATTAAGAGCAGAGCATGAAACCAAGAGCCCTCTTGGGTGTGGGGCCCTGTGTGATGCTCATGAAGCCAGTCCTGGGTGTAGGAGACCTGTAAAATTGGGGAGCAATTATGCTACTAAATATGCCTTAATGTATCCACAGAGTAGAAAGAAGACTTCTCCACCATTCCTGAAGCCATTTTAAATAAGGCATTGATCATGTAGGCTTTCTAAATAGGGATTCCCCCACCCCCCCCCAATTTTTTAATGCAGAAAATTTCAAACATACAAAAGCAGACAGAATCCTCATGTACCTGTCATAGAGCTTCCACAATTACGCAGACATGACCAATCTTATCTCTATCCCCCCCTCACTGTTCTAACCTCTGCAAAATTTGCTGAGGGTTTTTTTTTTTTAAAGACTTTCTTTCCCACTAAAACCACCAGGAAACTTGCATAATATTTTTATTGCCTATAATTTGTTTTTAATTATAGATTACCACATAAACCCAAGAGAAGGGAGGAGTAGTAGGGAATAGAAGACTCAGAAGCAATGTTTCACAGAGTATAGGATGAGGGGTAAATTTGCATGAGCACTGCTGTGGGGCTCAGGGTAAAACTCACTCAGGGTGTTCTGACATTCACCTCAGTATTTCTTTGTGGGAAGATTTAGAGTGGTTGTCATCAAGGTCCAGAGTTTCATAGTCAGTGAGGTCTTCATAAGGATCCTGAGCCATCAGGGTCCTCGCAGTCTTTTGCAGAAATTCCAAGTAAAGATCTCCAAGATCAGGGCTTTCCCAGCTAAGCTTCCTTGGCTTCATGTGCCTGCCAATAGTACAGCATGCAAACAGCTGGTTAGACACTCCTGCACGGTGCTTTTGGGACAACATGTTCTCCATTGTTATCTTTCATAAACCCTGAAAAGGAAAGACCTACTCAAAGGAGGGAAAATCTTCTGCTCCGCCATCCACATAGATTGTCTCTCTGATGAATGATGTCAGAGATAGGACGAGTGATTCTATCTTTACTGGGAATTGTGGGAGTAAAGGGACAGAGCAATTTCTACCTTTCACGTGACCAGCTGAGCACAACCGTGGCTCCACCAGTGGGTGCTGGGCTCGTGCTGGTGTAGGAGAGCCAGTTGTTGGGGGTTCAGGAAGTTCATGAGCTGCTTGTTGAGCACAAGTGATTATTAAAAATGAACTTACAGAAGCTGACAAATTATATCAGGAACAAGGATAATCAATACTCAAGACCCCATCCCTTATTAATGATTCACTACGTTTTCCTACCGCCTGGGCTCTCGAGCTTCCTTAGTTCCACTGCGTCTGTGGCTGGAAGTTCTACAGAAGCCTGCGCTGCTGCTCTTCTCAACGCCCCTGTTCAGTCATGGCAGGGTGGCACCTTGGAGTTGCCATCCACCCATGGAAATCTGCAAATGCTACAAATCAGGACTCTCCCCACCCTCCCTCACCCCACAAGCCAGTTGTTAAACATTCACCAGCACACATCTGGGTTAAACCAATGTACTTGTAACCTGGGAAAAGTTGACATCCAACTTCATCTCAGGACACTTAAGCCTTCCAAACCCTTCAGCACAGGAGCTCCTGTCTGATAAGATAATGAATCCACCAGTCACCTCTGTCACTTTAGCCAGACTGTTTTCTCACCAATAAAACGGCGATATTGACAACTACCACAGAGGCTGCTGTGTGAGAAGAAAATGGAATGATACCGGTCAAGTGCTTTGCCTACAGCAAGCTCTCCGTCAATGCCACGTTGTTTTTCGTGGGGTAGGTGACACAACCCTCTGACTTAAGAGCTGGGCTGGGGAATAATTATACCTCTGCAGAGTAAGTCTCCATTTCTGTGGGTTTCCAGTTTTTAAGCTCAGTGAGAAGGTGCAGAAAGGGAGGGAGTCCATGGATTCCTGGAGTTCCATGTTTGAGCAAGAGAGGACCCAGGTTCTTAAAACTAATACTGGAATTCTGCTGTGGTGAAAGCCAGAGAAGGAATGATAATTTGCACTAATGAGAGGCACCGATGTGCACAATCTTTTGTCCTCACTGATTACTGATAAAAGTTATCAATTACCTTTATACGAGCATCTGCAGCCCCTGGAAGCCCTGCAGTTCTGCCATCTTAGTGCCCAGCGTAGCTCTTGCCCTGAAATGCTTCCTGAAATGGATGTCCAGGGCTGTGCCATCACTGGGTGCATCCACAGCCAATCCTGTTCCCATTCTCCTGGGAGTCTGCCAGGGAGTCAGGCCACCTTGCAGTTGAAGGTAGGGAGGACAATTAGCAAACAGCACACAAACTAATATCCCAGGAAGTTCCCACAGTACATAACTGTTCTTTACTCCATACAACAGAGAAGAGGATTGTAGAGGAGTTTTATGGAGCCACACAGGACTGACTGGGAGGATTCCCAAGCTATTTGGTTGCCTGTACTCAGGAATGGGGGAAGGTGTGAGGGGGAGATTTCAGGACATCAGCGAGGCATCTTGGCTGGGTCAGGTATGTGGGAGTTGCAATGAGGACTGTGGGCCATATGGAGCAGACCTGGGGAGACACTGTGGCTGGGATCAGAGTTGAATGAGGAGCTCATTGCTTAAGGAGGCTCATGTGTTGTGTGGGCTGAGACTGCATCAGCCTGGGAAGAACTGAATTACTGCCTCCTCCTCATTCCCATCAGCGCTTCCTTAATCTTTAAAAAAATGCACACCAGTTTTCAGCAAATATGTAAAATCTTTTTACAAACCCTGTAAACCTCCTTGATGTTGCTGACACGTGTTTGACTGCTTTCTGATGTCCTCATGTGCTGAGAGGATTTTGTCAAGCCTTACTCTGTGCAGTTTGCACTAAGAAAGCAATCAGGTTTTATCTTCTTTTGTCAAGTGTATTATATTAACTACACTAATGTATTTATTAAAATGATATGTGCTTCCCCACCCCAAGATTCTGAATTCTGATGTCTGCCCCCACCCCCAACTCATGCACAATACACAGTGTTGAGCTCATCAGCATCCCTGCAGGCTAAAATGAGTCTTGTCTGTCTTTTCCACTGCAGGAAGGACAGTGAACAGGAGCAAAGGTCAATCTCTGGCCTTGGGGAGGTTGGACAACTGGGCCCTCTGCCAGGGGGATCCAAGAGAAGGTCCGGGGAGTGGAGAGCAGAGAATGCTCTACAGCTGGGCTAAGTAGCAGTGCTCACTCCTCTCTTCCAATCCAGAGCATTCCAGGATTAGAGGTAAATTGGAGTCTCATTGCAACCATTTAGTAAAATAGTGATTTTAGAAAACTATTTCTGCTGAGTTGTGTCCATTCTTGTTCATGATGTGGGGCTGGTGGAAGGGACCTTCTGTGTCTGAGGGAGGCACAGGTGACATCTCTGGTAGCAAGTATCTTATCCTCTGGTCTTTTGTTACCAATTTGGAGGCTGTTGGGACCCATCAAGACTTGGGTTCCACTATCAGAGAGACAGAGTCAGTGCAGTCTGCAGAGCTGGATGTGAATCCACCAGTCACCTCTGTCACTTTAGCCAGACTGTTTTCTCACCAATAAAACGGCGATATTGACAACTACCACAGAGGCTGCTGTGTGAGAAGAAAATGGAATGATACCGGTCAAGTGCTTTGCCTACAGCAAGCTCTCCGTCAATGCCACGTTGTTTTTCGTGGGGTAGGTGACACAACCCTCTGACTTAAGAGCTGGGCTGGGGAATAATTATACCTCTGCAGAGTAAGTCTCCATTTCTGTGGGTTTCCAGTTTTTAAGCTCAGTGAGAAGGTGCAGAAAGGGAGGGAGTCCATGGATTCCTGGAGTTCCATGTTTGAGCAAGAGAGGACCCAGGTTCTGGGTGTGCCTAGGGCTGCAGAGTAGCCTGAAGCCACAGCTACCAAACGTTTTCTTGAGACCAGAATTTTAAAATCCTATTTTTCAAGTGTATAAACAAATAGGAATTTCTGTCCAGCCTGGAAGATAGACCCAAATCTGCTACTTTGGGTTAAGTGCTTTATTTAACAACAATCTAGGCACGTATCCATTCCCATGGAATCAGGAGATTTACCAGCACCACACTCTCCCGAGTGAGCCACAGGCCGGCCCAGGAATCAGGAGATTTAAATGTCTGGACTCTCATCACAATCAGGGCCGTAGTCTCCTTGAGCATGAAGATCATGGCATAGTTGTCTCCCCTCTCCAGGTTCATCAGCTCACCTGGTCTCACCAGCCCTTTGGCTGAGTAATGCAGACATGATTCCCCCATTTAAAAGCTAGGAACAATGAGACGGAAAGAAGCCATGAAAGTACATGGCTTGCTCACTAGGGCCAGTGGAGGGGAGCAGAGCCAGTGACCCAGGTAGGACCTCCAGGGCTCCCCAGGCCCTCTGCTCACTGCCTCCTGCAGAAGCGCAGTCCTTGCCCTGGGCTCCCATTGGCTGCTCCTCCCAGCCTGGGGTTATAAAGCCTGGATTTCCAGGGCTGGCTGCTGCAGCTCTGTCCTGCCTCCTGCTGCTGCCTGGTCCTGGGGTCTCACGAGATGGGGAAGCACCTGCTGCTGCTGCTGGGCCTCTCCTTGCTGATGGGCTTCCTGCAAGGTAAGCCCCTGGGGACAGTGGGGACTGGTCTAGGTGAACAGACCCACCCTGGAGGCTGTAGATTCCTGGGCCATGGGGAGGTGAGGAGCCAGGGGCAGGGACCTCAGCTTCCCTCTAGAGGTGACGGCCACAGCCCACCTGCCCCACGCTCCTCT
>NW_007734791.1:112189-112928 GCF_000696425.1 Galeopterus variegatus
GCAGGGACCTCAGCTTCCCTCTAGAGGTGACGGCCACAGCCCACCTGCCCCACGCTCCTCTTTTCCTTCCCAGGCCTCCCTGTCTTCCTTTGCTTCCCACTCTTCGGCCACACTCTGCCCCCTCCCTTTCTTCCTCCGCCTCCTGCTGTCACTTCGGGCCGCCCCGCCGCCGCTTTCACGTTCTCAGGTTTTCCTTTGAGGCGCCTGCATTTGAGTGGCGAGGAGGCGATGACGGTTCTTTGCAGACAGTGAGGACAAGCGACGAGGGCCGCTGCCCAGAGGACAGAAAGGAGCGTCCCGGGCGTGGTGCCGAGCCCTCCGCCGTCCTCCCCCGCAGCGCGGCCCGTTCCCGGCTGCGGGGACACGCTGTGTGCCGGCACCGCGCTCCGCTCCTCTCAGCGAGCACGTGGCGGGACGGGCCGAGCTCCGGCTGCGTCTGGGCCGGAGGCCGAGCGCCCCCTCCTGACCGAGGCGAGGCTGGGCCCGGAAAGAGCCTCATGAGGCTGGTTCTGACTTTCCAGCTCTCAAATGTCACCAGTGTAGTCGAGTCAGCGCTAGTGGGGTTTGCGAGACCGAGGAAAGCTTCTGCGAGACCAAGGACGGGCAGCAGTGCTCGCTGAGGAAGGTCTATGAAGGTAGGCGGGGCTGGCCAGTCTCCTGGGGTGACCCCTGCCAAAGGCTGGGGCTGGGGAGGGTGTTCAGGGTGGGGAGGGATGAACCACCCATGCGACCCACATGG
>NW_007734791.1:113142-127660 GCF_000696425.1 Galeopterus variegatus
ATTGGGCTAGTGACCTGTAAGGGAAGCAGGGATCTTCTGTTTGGGTCTGAGGGAGACTGGATTTGGGCTCCTCAAATTCCAGTGAGTAGGGCCTGAGTGTGGTGGCCTCTTTGGGAACTGGGGACAGGGGTGAGGAGAGAGGAAGTGGGAGGGTGGATAGTGCAACGTCTAGTGATCCCTCTCTGGTGTGGGAGGTGGATTGAACCCTAACACACAGAACCCCAGAGCTGTCCTAGGAGAGCCACCAGGGGACCCTACCTCAGGCACCTCAACACAGGGAGGCAGATACTCATCCCTACCAGGGAGCCTGAGTCCTGGTGGGCTGTGCCATGTTCTCCATAGTCCTTGATTCGTTTGTCGATGCACTGATCCACTGACTCACTCAGTGGCATGTGTTGAGCACTGGTCCAGGTTATGCTGAGTCCCACACCCATGTGTCTGCAGCCTGGGCTTCTGGGGGTCTCACTTGCCCTCTTCTCTGCCTTTCTCCAGGTGACAAAATTTCCTACGGATACCAAGGTTGTAGCAGTGTGTGTATTCCTATGATGCTCCTGAATAGCAAAGTTGCTGTGGAATACAAATGCTGCAATAACTCACCTCTGTGCAACAAATTCTAAAGACAGGAACCAGCTATTACCCTGATCTCATGAATGCTGATGTATACAATTTTTATTTATTGCAATAAAAGATTTGAAAATGTTTTTGAGCTTTGTATAGCGTTTATGTCTAGGTAGAATTATTTCTTCAGGGTAGATTCCCCACTTTATTTCAATACATAACATTGTCTCTAGGTTTCCTGTTCAGTCCTTGGACCCATGTTGCTTAAATCTGCAGAAATCTCTACAAATGTGCATCGACCCTTGCTCTGGTCTGCAGAACTTCTAGCCATCTCTTAACTCCTAGGACTTGGGCCTCTGTTCTGAGCCTAGTGGCACCCTGTCTCTCTCCCTTTCTCCCTTCCATCTCCTTCTGTCCCTCCCTCCCTTTCTTTTTTCCTTCACCCTCCCTTACTCTCCCCTTTCTTTCCTTCCTTCCTTCTGTTAGCATTTACTGAGTACCGACTGTGTGCCAGGCAGTGCGCTAGGCCACTGGGAAGAAATAAGTAAGAGAATCTCTCTCCTCAAGGGACTTACTGGGTCAGTGGAAGGTCAAAGCAATAAAATAGGTAGTTATCGTACAACATAGTGAGCACGTAATAGAATGCACGGGACGGTCCATAGTTGGAACTACTGCCCTAGGCCAGAGCCTTAAAGTAAGGCTGTATGGAGGAGCTTGAATTTGACTGATTAAAAAAACCACAGGAGTTAAGCCCGTGGATAAGGGAGGAAAGGAACATGCGAAGGAACGGAGCTGAGAGCAGGGGCTGCTGAGTGCACCGTCAGCGGCTGGAGAAGCTCAGTGGAGAGCACGCCTGGGACATCAAGATGTAGAGAAAGGGGGCGCGTTATAAACGACCTCGATGCCACATCTAGGAGCTGAGGACTGATTCTGAGGTGGTGAGGAGTCACTCACGGACTGTTTGCACGGGAGGGTTTTAGCAGTGATTGCTAGTTAGCAAGGCAAAAAATCTGTGGCGTGGGGAAGGCAGGTGTGAGGCAGGTGCACGAAGGTTGTTGCCTTTACTTGAGTGAGAAATGACAAGGGCTTGATGTTAAGATGGAGAATGAGAGGTTAGCGTGGGATGATTTTAGTGGTAGCATCTGTAAGAATTAGTAAATATTGGATATGTGTGTTTGATGTGTTTGTGGTGGCAGAGTCTCCTCAGGTGACTTGTGGGTTTTGATTTGGGGTGACTGGATTAATGGTGGTATAGTCATTCACAGAGAGAATATTAGGTTCTCCATTTTTTCTCCAATTACTGCTACTTTGACAGCAGGACAAGCAAAGAGCGTTACAATGTGGAGGGTCAAAACTTTGTGACCAGCAGAGAGAAGAGAAAGCTGCACAGACAAAACGTGATTGATTTGGAAACAACAGACACCTGGATTGATAAAAGGAGACTGGAAGAATAACTAAACAAATCCTCAGTGCAAAGAGGTGCCAGGCTGCCCTAAATGTCTGTGGGCATCAGAGTGGCCTCTGAGTTCTTTGGGGAGCCAGAGTCCTGCTGTCTAGGGAACAGGGCTCTCCCTGTCAGTCCTCCCGCTCACAGATATGTAAGATAACTGAGCGTGGGTAGAATGAATATGCTGTTTGCACATATACTAGAGGGTGGAGTTGGTGTTGAGGTCATGTGGGTCGGAAGCACCCAGGCAGGAGCTATGGGGTCTGCAAGGCCTCTGGCAGCCCAGGAGATGACGGGCATCCTGTGTGTGCACCGCACCAGCTCTGCAGAGGCAGCTGCTGGGTGCAGCTGATCCAGCACCTCTCAACTCTCACAGTCTTCAAGACCACTGTGACCTGCACAGGGGTCCCCTATAAGGAGAAGTCTCAGCCTGCTCCTGCTTCAGGCCCCGTTTCCTTTTCCTTTGTATTGCCAGATGCCGGTGGGATAGTCTTCAAAATTAAACTGGGGTGAAGAGTGGTGGCCATATCTAGCTCCAAGTATACTGTCTCTATTTTCAGACCCCAGTCAGGAGTCACACTGGTCGCCACTTCAAAAGGCAGCATCTGGTAGGGACTGTGAGGTTCTGATGCCGGGTGTTCTGGAGGCAGGAACCTGAAAAAGGGGGAGTCTTCGGCAGCTGGAAAGGGTGTGGAGAGTGAAATGGGCTGTAGACGATATGTTAGCTGGAGAAGGCCAGCTTGTGTAACAAAAATCTCTAAACATCAGTGGCTCAAACAACTAAAAAATGATTACTAGCTCATTCCACCCCAGCTCCTTCCAAATTTTTATGCTGCTCTTTTTAAGACAGTTTCCAATGTCTCCACAGAAGGGAAAAAAAGCATGGGAACTCTCCAGAGGGTTTATGACCATAACTTAATAATTATAAACATAATTTCTGCCTATATTCCTCTGTACTCTCTGTCTCATGCTTCTGAGTGCCCAGCAGGGACTGGGAGCATGAGAATCATGGCAAGAATTGACTTTGCTCTGGCTTCTGAAAAAGAGAAAGAAGGGGAGACTGGGATTGGGTGGAAGGAGAGAAGAAAGAGCAGGTACTGGAAGGGGGCTGGGGCAGCATCCTAGAAGCTGTCGGACTGTCTCTCTCAGAGCCTTCTCTTGGAGGGTCCTCTCCTCTCTCTGCTGCTCCCAGCTCCCATGGACTACCCTCTAGACCTCTGTTTCACACTTGAACATGCTCAGGCTCCACTCAGTGAGCCCGTGATGACCCTGCAAGGCAAGGCCTGCACACCAGGCTGTGTCCTGTGGCAAGTGCCTTCCTGAAAGCTCAGGCCAATTCACAAGAGAATCACAGTATAGGAAGGCTTTTCCTGCATATTAAAGGGAGGCTTTTAAATACTTTGGTTCCTGTCAAGGAGCACTGTCCCTCATGAACAATTCCCTCATTCCTTCCTCTTTTGAGAAATTTTTACTAACTTCATTCAATCAAATCATTGAAGTCAGGGTAGCCTGTCGTCACAATTTTGAAACTCTTGACAGAGTCTGTGTCTCCCTGACCACTGAGAACCTCCCCGGGCTTTCTCTGACCCACCTCCCAGTCTTCTTCTCCCTGTCAACCTCTTCAGGGGGCCTCAGAGACCCCACATCCTCCTCAACACAAGGACCCTGGACATCCCCTCAGCTTCCATGTGGCTGCTGGGTGTGGCAGTAAGGGCACACTTCCACCTGAACCCCAATACCACAGCCTGTCCTGGATTCTTCATATAAAGTGGCCATCACAGAGCCTGGCTGCCACATTAGCACAAGATGCCTGAAATAATGCAGTATTCCTCAGGAGGATTTTCCAGATGATTTTATAGCATGATTTAATATGTCCCGTATTAAATATCCTTGTCCCATGAGGATATTTGGTGTGTTTGATACTGCCATGCACTGTCATTTGGTAGACAGTTACATATTAGGAAAGATAGTGGGCTTTGTAAAGTAATTTTTGGCCAAAGTAATTACCTGTTTGATTAAGGGGTGAAAGGGATGTTAACGTCTTAGGAGGCAATATAAGTTCTGTGATGATGCTTATATTAACTTATTTTTCCCCCCTATGTTAAAAAAAATGTTAACCAAATGTCAAGGTGGTAGTTTTTCTCCCTTGTGAATGAATTTGACTTTGGGTTAACTTCCTGGCTCAGTTTCCCTGTAACCTAATGAGAAGTTATTTCTACTGTCTTAATGGACATTGTATATGCTCTGGCAACCTGGTCAGGGGACATGTCAGCTGCATTACTAGTAATCTCTGCCGGTGTTTCAAAAATGACTCCTGTTTGGTAAGTTGCCTCTGCACCTGGCACGCCCTTTGTGAGGGCCATAGAAGGTAAGTTCTACTCCTGGGTTCTCAGAAGAGATGTTGGCTCTTGTGGGCATGCGTCTCACCAGTACTCCTGAGCTGTTATCTTAAAGATCTAGAAAATAATACAAAGGTATTATTTACATATACATATTTATATACACATATTTTATATATACATTGAGGGACACTGTATAGCCTTCCATGAGGACAACTATAAAAGAAATTCCTGTTAAAATATCAATTAAACAGTAGGTGATACTTACTCAACACTTGAGAAGGGGCTGTAGTTTTTATATCAAGCAATTTATTCAAAGGTTTAAGCCTTGGAAAGTTTTAAAGTATTTTGCCAACCTTAAAAAATTTTTTTATTGTGATAAAAAAAGCCCCATAACATAAGTTTTTCATCTTAACTATTTAAAACTGTACCATTCAGTAATAAGTGTATTCACATTGTCGTAAAAAGTTCAGATCTCCTGAACTTTTTAATCTGACAGTTCTGAAATTCATTAAACAACTTCATCTCCGCCTCCAACCATAACCTCTGGTAATCACCATTCTTCTATCTCCACAAATTTGACTACTTTAAATACCTCATATAAGTGCAATCATAGTCTTTTTTGTGACTAGCTTATTCCACTCAGCAAAATGTCTTAAGTTTCTTCCAGGTTGTAGTGCATGACAGGATTTTCCTTCTTTTTAAGGCTGAGTAATATTCCATTGTATGTATGTACCATATTTTGGTTTATCCATTTATCCGTTGATGGACTTTGGGGTTGCTTCCACCTTTTGGCCATTGTGAATAGTGCTGCAATAAACATGGGTATGCAAATATCTCCTTGAGATATTGACTTTAACTCTTTCAAGACTATACCCAGAATTAGGATTGCTGGGTCATATAGTAATGCTATTTTTAATTTTATGAGAGGAACTGTCATACTGTTTTCCACAGTGACTGCGTCATTTTACATTCTTGTAAGTAGTGCACAAGTGTTCCGATTTTCCACATTCTCACCACACTTTTGTGTTTTTAAAAGTCATAGCCATTCCAATAGTTTTGAGGTGATATCTATTTGTGGTTTTGATTTGCATTTTTCTAATAATTAGTTATCTTGAGTTTCATATGCTTAATGGCCATGCGTATATCATTCTTGGAGAAATGTCTATTCAAGATTTTTGCTCATGTTGTTGAACTGTAAAAGTTTTAAAATTAATTTATTTATTTATTTTTGCAGTGTTAAAGATTAGCATTTGTTTATTTTTCAAAGCAGCCCATGGTAAATAAAGGAGGTTTAAGATCCTGGACTCACCAGCAATTATAGAGCAGAGTCATGAGTGTGGGTCCTAGGAGTCTTGTGGGAAGCTGATTAGTTCAGAGTAAAGCCAGCACAACTATTCCTGGCATTTTGACTGATATTTTTCATGGTGCCTTAGGGCCCAGGGTGTATGCACTTCAAAGCAGGTGATTGTAGTTGCAGGTGATTTGTAGTTGCAGGTGATCTGCAGAAATAACTTGAGATTGGCGTTACAGATGTTATCTTAAGCCATAAGGCATTCAGTTAAGGAACAAGCATTCTGACTTTCAAATCAAGTCTTAGCCTAAGGAAATTTATGTTTATTCTTATTTTTATTTTTTATTGAAACATAATTGATTATACATATTTGTGGGGTACAGAGTTGGCTATCAATACTTGTGTACAATACGTGATGATCAAATCAAGATAATTAGGATTATCATCATTACAAAATGCAATCATTCTTTGTGTCCATTAGCCGTTTTCTTGCTGACCCTCCTCCCCCTCCTCCTTTCTATCTCTAGTAGCTACAGTACTGTTCTTTCCTTCTGAGAGATCAGTTTATTTTTACAATTGTCTTTCTTCCTTCCTGTGTCCATTAGCCGTTTTCTTGCTGACCCTCCTCCCCCTCCTCCTTTCTATCTCTAGTAGCCACAGTACTGTTCTTTCCTTCTGAGAGATCAGTTTATTTTTACAATTGTCTTTCTTCCTTCCTTTCAACTTCCTAACTTCCATCCTTCCTTTCTTCCTTTTTTCCATTTTTTAGCTCCCACTTATGAGCGAGGACATGCGGTATTTCTCTTTCTGTGCCTGGCTTATTTCACTTAATATAATTTTCTCCAAGCTCATCTATGTTGCTACAAATGGCAGAATTTCATTCTTTTTTATGGGTAAGTAGTATTCCATGGTGTATATACAGCACATTTTCCTTATCCAGTTGTTCATTGATGGACATTTAAGTTTGTTCCATTTCTTGGCTATTGTAAATAGGACTGCGATAAACATAGCAGTGCAGGTATCCTTGTAGAAGTTTTTAAAAAATATATTCTGGATATTAGCAAATATTTTCTCTCACTCTGTAGACTGCCTTTCACTGAGCTGAAACAATAGTTTTTAAGCTGGATGTAGTCCCATTTATCTATTTTTGTTTTTATTGCCTGTACTTGGATATATAATGTCATACCCAAGAAGTCATTGCTAAGTCCAGTGTCATGAAGATTTTCCCCTATATTTTCTTCTGGAAGTTTTATAGTTTTGTATATTACATTTAGGTCTTTAACCCATTTTGAGTTACATTTTTATAAGAGTCCAACTTCATACTTTTGCATGTTTTCTCAACACCACTTGTTGAAAAGACTGTCCTTTTCCTATCGAGTAGCCTCACCAACTTTGTCAAAGATCACTTGACCACATAGGTGAGGGTTTATTTCTGGGCTCTCTATTCTATTCCATTAGTCTACTTGTTCTCTCTTTATGCCAGCACCACACTGTTTTGATTATGATGGCTTTGTCATATGATTTAAAATTAGGAAGTATGAATCCTGCAACTTTCTTCTTTTTCAAAATTAGTTTGACTATTTGGGGTTCCTTGAGAATCTATTTAAATTTTAGGATGATTTTTTTGATTTCTGCAAAAATATGCCAATGAGATATTTATTCAAATTGTTAGATCAGCATCCTGTGGCCTGTTGGCAAAATCCATCACGTTGCCTGCTTTTGGATAGCCCACAAGCTAAAGATGTTGTCACATATCTGAAAAGCTAGAAAAATTCAAAAGAATAATAATATTTTCTGATGGGAAAACTACATGAAAGTTTTAGTGCCCACGAATAAAGTTTTATTAGAACACAGCCACACTAATTTATTTACATATTGTATGTGGTTGCCTTTGTGCTACAAATGGCAGAATCAAATAGTTAGAACAGAAACTGTATGGCCCACCAATCCTAAAATATTTACTCTCTGGCCCTTTACAGAAACAAATTTGCCTCTCTGTGCTCCAAGAAATAACTTTTTTATTGGAAGGCAGTATTGTGTACTTTGGAGACATTTCCTGGGTGGGAATCTGCTTCCATCATCTTGGGAACCTATTACACCTCTGTAAGCTTTACTTTCCTTATCTACAAAATGGGAATAATAGTTCCTCCCTCACAGAGTTGTGAGAGTAAAAAGATATAATGCATGCAAAGCACTTTTTTATGTATGGCTTTTGGTACGCTGAGAGCAGACACAATCACAAGAACTGGATGCATTTTAATGATGTTCAACAGTTTTGCTAATGAAATGAAGCCCTTTGTGAAATATTCAGACATCGATCAAGCATAGATGGATGAAAAATGGATAGTCAATGTGCCAGAATTAGATTATATGTGCATTCAACTTGTTCCTAAAGATAATTCAGCCGCTGTACTCTCTTCACTCCCTATTTTCCTATCAACTCTCAAGCCAGTGCTTTTNATTCAGCCGCTGTACTCTCTTCACTCCCTATTTTCCTATCAACTCTCAAGCCAGTGCTTTTACAGCCCACTTCAGAAAGAAAGGTGAGATGAAATAAGAGCAGCCTATTTGACCTTCAGGAAAAGGCAGACCTGGGAAGACTGATGCCAGTAGCCTTGGGAGAAGAGAGGTGGCTGCATGAGAGACCATGGGTACAGCAGCATGGTGGGCGCCCTGTTCATGTCCTCCTCTGAGCACTAACTTCCCATCTCCAAGGCTGCTCATGGCTGACACCTGCAGGCAGCTCTGTGCCTCATGTCTCTTTTCTGGCTATTGCAGCACACTCATCCCATGTGCAGGGTAAGCCAGCAGTGCCAGAGCGTTCATGTGCCTAGAAGCAATGCTCATCCAGTGACAACAGGACAGTTAGTGGATACATGCCTTCACTTCCTTGCCTCTTGGCTGGGATTCTCTGAGATAATGGACTCCCTTGTCTCCCTGAGTTCTTCAGTAAGACTGAACCTCGAATTCAGCCGCTGTACTCTCTTCACTCCCTATTTTCCTATCAACTCTCAAGCCAGTGCTTTTCCAGCCCACTTCAGAAAGAAAGGTGAGATGAAATAAGAGCAGCCTATTTGACCTTCAGGAAAAGGCAGACCTGGGAAAACTGATGCCAGTAGCCTTGGGAGAAGAGAGGTGGCTGCATGAGAGACCATGGGTACAGCAGCCATGGTGGGCGCCCTGTTCATGTCCTCCTCTGAGCACTAACTTCCCATCTCCAAGGCTGCTCATGGCTGACACCTGCAGGCAGCTCTGTGCCTCATGTCTCTTTTCTGGCTATTGCAGCACACTCATCCCATGTGCAGGGTAAGCCAGCAGTGCCAGAGCGTTCATGTGCCTAGAAGCAATGCTCATCCAGTGACAACAGGACAGTTGTGGACACATGCCTTTGCTTCCTTGCCTCTTGGCTGGGATTTTCTGAGATAATGGACTCCCTTGTCTCCCTAAGTTCTTCAGTAAGACTGAACCTCAGGGGTAGCTGGTTGTCTCACCCTTGATTTGCCTCCTTTCCTTCACTGTCTCACTTTCCACATTCCTCCCAATGTGTCCTGAAATCAGCACCCAAATAAGCTACCACACTAGAATTCCTGCCTCAGGGTCTGCTTCAAAGGAGCCAAAACCATGACGTGGGGAAAGAAAAAAAGCCTTGATTATGCAGCAACCCCTTCCTCCATGGACAGTGGGGTTCCCAGCTATGTGATAGGCTGCTTGCCCCAAAACTTTACTCCAGATCTCACCAGAATTCCTGCCTCAGGGTCTGCTTCAAAGGAGCCAAAACCATGACGTGGGGAAAGAAAAAAGCCTTGATTATGCAGCAACCCCTTCCTCTGTGGACAGTGGGGTTCCCAGCTGTGTGATAGGCTGCTTGCCCCAAAACTTTACTCCAGATCTCACCGCCCAACCACTGGAACTCACCTCCCAAAATATAAAGTAGGGCAGCCATGGGCAACAGGCTGAATTTCTTCATTGAGTAGGTTCTGGAAAGGCCCTAGCTCCAGAGAAGATCTGAGCAGCAGGGAGAGATGAGGAGGCTGGACCAGGGCCCTATTAAACACCTGGGCTTGGGGGAGGAGTATAGGGCCATGGTGATATGGAGGGAGGTTCATGAAAGAACAAACCGATCGATACGGATGTAGGTGGGCCCTGTCCCTTCTCCTGTACGTACATGGTGGATGCCTCCTTCCTCTCTGCAGTGTTGCTGAGGCCACCTGACTAGTGAGCACCTTCTCCTGCCACTGCATTTGTACATTGGACTCATTGCAGATGTTGGGGAGGAGAGAACAGCCTTTTTGGAGACTCTTCTGATTCCTCTCCACCCCTCATCTTCATGAATTCTACCATCTGTTAGTTCCCTCTGAAAAATTCCAATTCTCAATTTTCCAGTAAAAACTCTGAAAAATCCAGACAATGACTTCTCTGTGCAGACAGTTCCTGGGGTCTTCTGCTGCAGAAGCAGGGCTGGCACACAGACTCGGCTGCCACTTGTCTTCTCTTGCTTTCTCCTCTTTTTCCTTTCTTCTTCTTCAAAGGGACAAACCATGCATTGAGACCAACTCAGACCACAATACTCCCTTTTTGGTGGCTGTAATGCTCACACGCCCTCTATAGGAATAGGCAAGTTTTCCAAAATTCTTTAGGAAAGTTTGAGTGGATGACTAAAAACACCTCCTGCTACAGTGGATGGAGGGAAGTTCAGAACACACCATCTGGTTCTTCTCAGGTGAGGGGGCAGCACTGACATTGCATCTTACCTGGAAGAATGCGTAGGATGATCAGCTACCCTACAGCCACAAGGAAGAGGATGGAAGAAATGTCTATATAGTTTGGGCAAAAAAAAAAAAAAAGACAATTTGAGTAAGAAAAGAGGTGTTCAGGCAAGTAGAATTTGATCTTTCACCTCAAGATGGTATAACCGAAACTGTCTGGAACAATGTTTTCCTGCCTGAAATAATTACAGAGACAGACAAAATATGGGAAACAACAGTTGTGAAGGCAGTGGGCATCAGGGAACGTAGAGTGGTGATCCCCAAGAGTAGGGAAACAAATGAGGGGGTTCCTTCAATGGCCCCAGCTTACTGTGTTCAGAGGGTTTCAAAGCAACGGCTGAGGGAGAACGTATTAGTCAGTATTCATGACATACTGCACCAAAATTTTTCCAATATATCTATTGAAAACAATTTCTGTGTAAGTGGGCCCACGCAGTTCAAACCCATGTTGTTCTAGGGTTTGTTGTGTGTAAGAGATTTATTATAGGAATAAATTAGAGATTATAGAAATTGGTTCATGGAATTATGGAGATGCACAAGTCCCAAGACTTGCACTTGGCAAGCTAGAGACCCAGGAAAGCCAATGATGTAAGTTCCCATCTGAAGGCTGGCAGTCTCAAGACCAGGAAAAAGCTGATGTTTCGGTTCAAGTCCAAAGTCAGGGAAAAACATCCAATGTTTCAACTTAAAAGCAGTCAGACAGGAGGAATTCCCTCTTACTCATGGGAGAATTACCCTTTTTGTTCCATTCAGGCCTTCAATGGATTGGATGAGGCCCACACACACTGGGAAGGTGAATTTCCTTCACTCAGTCTACTGATTCCAATGTTAATCTCATAAAAAGACACCCTCAGAGTCACACTCAGCATAGTGTTTGACCATCACTAATCATCAGGGAAATGAAAATCAAAACCACTTTGAGGACCGGCCCCGTGGCTCACTCGGGAGAGTGCGGCGCTGGTAGCACCAAGGCCGCAGGTTCGGATCCTATATAGGGATGGCTGGTGCGCTCAATGTCTGAGCTTGGTGCGGACCACACTATGCCGAGGGTTGCGATCCCCTCCCTTACCGGTCAAAAAAAAAACAAAAAACAAAAAACAAAAAACCACTTTGAGATATCATCTCACCCCACTGGCTATTATCAAAAAGACAGAGAATAACAAATGCTGGTGAGGATGTTGAGAAAAGAGAACCCTTCTATACTGTTGGTGGGACTGTAAATTAGTATAGTCATTATAGAGAACAGTATGGAGGTTTCTTAAACAAATACAGATAGAACTGCCATATGATCCGGCAATCCCACCACTGTATGTACCCAAAGGAATGGAAATCATCAGGTCGAAGGGACACCTGCACTCTCATGTTTATCGCAGCTCTATTTACAATAGCCAAGAGTTGGAACCAACAAAATTTCCACCGATAGATGATTAGACAAGGAAAATGTGGTATATATACACAATGGAATACTACTCTGTCGTAAGAAAGAAGGAAATTCTGCCATTCACAGCAACATGGATGAGCTTAGAGAAAATTATGTTAAGTGAAACAAGCCAGGCACAGAAAGAGAAATGCCACATGTTGTCACTAATATGTGGGAGCTAAAAAAGAGAATGAAGCAAAACAAAACAAACAACAATTGAATAATATAAGCTGAGCTGTGAAATGGAGAGAGAACAACTGTGGTTATTAGAGGCAGGAATGGGAGAAAGAAGGAGGATGGTGAGAGGCTGGTTAATGGACACAAAATTACAGCCCGACAGGAAAAGTAAGTCCTATTGGTGTACAGTTAACCCAGGAACCCGTAATTAACAGCGACAGACTGCATGTTACCAAATGACTAGAAGAGAGGAGATTGAATGTGCACATCACAAAGAAATGTTTGAGTTTTGCAAGGATGAGTATGCTGACTGCCCTGAACGGATCATCACACATCGTATACATGTATTGAGATATAACTCTGTACCCCACCAATATGTATAATCAACATGCTTCAATAAAAAATTAAAATAAATAAATGTTTATTGATGCATACCAATAAATAAGTAAATAAATAAATAAAAGAAGGAACAGACCAGCCTGAGCTTTCAGAAAGGCTCTTGCCCCATAGGACACAGCCTGATGTGCAGGCCTTGCCTTGCAGGGCCATCACGGGCTCCTCGGGAGATGACATCAGCTCACTGAGCAGAGCCAGAGCTGCTTCCAAGGGCAGACTAGAGGTCTGGAGGGCGACTCCTGGGAGCTGGGAGTGGCAGAGAGAGAAGAGAGGGGAGGGTCCTCTGAGAGAGATGGTTCAATAGCAGGGTACGTCAAGGATGCTGCGCTCTAAAAACAGGGTGGGGAGAATGAAGGAGTGAAACTGAACAAGCGGGTTACATATCTAAAATGGGGAGAGAAATTTTACTTTGCCTAATTTGTTGGGTTGTTTCTTTAGGATCTTATCCGATAAGTGAAAAGTGCAAATGTTATTATATAGGTACTCACCTACACTTCTATCTTTCTCATCCTGAAAATACATAAAGTACAAATGTGAATATTAGCTTCTGTAGTATAACTGGGTTTCCATACTGAGAAAACTAAAGATACAATCAGACCCCTAATTATACTTTTATCAGTAGACTCAGTCTGTAATATGAGCAGATTTATTTTCAGCATTTCGAACTTATTAATGTCTAATTATTTCCACAACTTCCTGAAGGAATCTGTATGAAGTCCAATGAGAATCCCATTGAAGTTCCACATCCTACTTTGGGGGCACTTAATTATTTGCTTTTCATGTTTAGATCAAGCACTAAGTTTATGAAATCTACAGTTTCTATTTCTGGTGCCATCATTTTTATTTTTAAGTTTTCCACTAACTTTGTAATAAATACAAGCAAAATGGAATAATTTTCAAATAATCTTACAACTGCTGAGACCATGCTGCCCAAATGAGCACGATGGAGCTGGTCTGTGGCGCCCCCTTGTGGTGGCTAGAAACATTCCTTTGTCAGCAGAGGCATCACGGTTAATATAAGAAATGACCATCAGAACTAGACTCCTGAGCCGTTCCCATGGAGTAAACAGTCACCATGTGCCCAGTATTTCGTTGCACACGTTTTACCTCAGATTTGCAGAAGGCATTCTACATAGGAGAGGTTCAAAATTGTTTTCTAAATGCCTGATAAAAAGTCTTTAGATAAATCTATTAGACCACAACAGAAATTTGTACTAATTAATTATAGTTGAATGAAGATATTATTAAGTAATAGAGAAAACATAATCATTGAAAACTCTGATTTCTAAGTAAGTGGGTCTTAATTTAGATGGATATAGCTGTGTATTGATGAGGGAGAAGGAAGAAGAAAATCCAGTCTTTTCCACTGCTAGAATCTGGGACTGTCACTTTTTTTTCTTTCTTTATTTTTTTATTGGCAGGTGACTGATACACAGACCTGAGCTCTGTATCTTGGTGTCATAACACAAAGCTCTAACCAACTGAGCTAACTAGCTAGCCACTGAGGCTTCATTTTGTAGAGAAATGATTGAGTCTGTGGATCTGCAAAGGTACGGCTGGGACCAAGATAGGGGAAGGAGAAAAAAACTGTTCTGCCTAATATAATAAGGATGATTCTGGAACATCTGTGGTTACTAGGACTCGAAGGAAAAGAGAGAGGAGGGGATATAGGAGAGCAGTGTGGAGAGGAGAGGTGGTCAAGCCACGTGGTGGTATAAAAACCCTTGCTGACCCTCTGACATTCAAAACTGCTTGTTCGTATGATCGCCATTTGTTATTTGGAGACACAGGTGAGTGCAGAAAGGGGTGAAGTTCCTTGTGCGTGTCGGTGCTGAGCACAGGCATGAGGGAGGCTATGGCAGGTGAAAAGCCAGTGACGGCAAGAGTCCAGGGAGACGTAGAACTCGGAGCCAAGAGAGACCATGAGAAAGAACGTGAAGTGATGCACACACCCAATGCACAGATGCGAGATCTCTGCAGAAACAGGAGGCTTTCCTGGTGAGGAAGGAGCAGGTCTGGGGCAGAAGGACTTGGATGAAACAATGACTCCCATTTGCTCAGGAGACAGAATCCCTCAAACTCAGGTCTCCCATGCAGGTCTCCCATGCCAGAGGACAGATG
>NW_007734791.1:128173-129315 GCF_000696425.1 Galeopterus variegatus
GATCAGAGGTGACAGGCAGGATTTGTGCCATTGGCTGCAGAGGCTGCATGCAGGGCGCAGTCTTGCCTCAGTTGTTCTGCTGCATGAGCGGCAGGACTCCTCCACCAGACACCACCTGGTTCTCAGGTCACTGAGGTTGATTTGGGAGGAGTAGAAGTTATAGACAAGGCCTCACCTGCTGCCATCAGGATATAGCATAGAAAGAAATCTTCACAGCTCAAACACAGGGAGGCTGATTTGTGACACTTAAGGCCCCTGGGAGTGAGGGTGGGCCGCTCCCGCCTCTCCCGAGGGCTCCCTGGAAGAGGCCCCAGGGCAGGCTTCTGAACGAGCTCCCCAGTTTGATACAGGTGGGGGTCAGCCGGGCACAAACTGGCCAGTGGCNCTGAACGAGCTCCCCAGTTTGATACAGGTGGGGGTCAGCCGGGCACAAACTGGCCAGTGGCAACCAAACACCAATTTTCTGTATTTTCCCTCTCCCCTTTTTCTTAGGGAAGAAAAACCATCTAGATGAAAACACCACTAACATTGGAAAGATTTTTCTCACTCTTTTTAGGTGTGTGTGTGAACGTACGTATGTATGCATATATGTGTTTAGAGCTGCTAAAGGCCAGGGCTTGCAAGAGATTGCCCTTTGCTTTCGCAGACATTCCACACAACACCAGCGGTAGCCACTGACTTCTGTCGAGCACTTACGTTTCACGTTGTACTGATAACGATGCCACCCCATAGGTTTTATTACGCCCATGCTCCACTTGAGGCAGAGACATTGAGCAATTTGTCTAAAGTCACACACTAATGAGGGGCAGCAGGACTTAGCCCTGGGCCGTCTCCTTCCAGAACCTCAGACCTGACGGCAGCACCGTCCTGCTTCTCTGATGAGTCTTTAGGTAGGAAGGTGAGACCCACGACTAGCAGGGGCTGCTGAGCTAAACGTGCTGTGAAAGGAACAAAAGGGCGAAGCACGTAAGTTCCCTTGAGAGTCGCCAGATTTGGGGGGACACGGCACTTGCCATGAAACGAAAATGGGGCAGCAGCCGTCGCCTCACACAGATTCCACTTCGGAAACACCACGGATACAGGTTTAATTGAGCACTTGCAGCGGGATCCTTCCCGTCTGGATGAAGGACAGACTTCTGTAC
>NW_007734791.1:131013-133139 GCF_000696425.1 Galeopterus variegatus
TCACAGAGTGGAGGCCAGACGGCCATGATCAGGGTACAGGCAGGTTTGGCTTCTCCTGAGGTCTGTCCCCTTGGCTTGCAGGTGGCCGTCCTCTGGCCTAGTCCTCACATGCTGCTGTCTTTGTGCACACACAAGCAGATGCCTGTTAGTGACCACATTTCCCTCTACTTAGAAGGACTCACAGTAATGGCCTCGTTTTAACTTAATCACCTTCTAAAGGCCCTGTCTCCAAACATGGTCACATTCTGATGTACTGGGGGTTAGAGCATCAGCACAGTCTTAATTGTGTCTCTGAAGGCAGTGACACAGGACAAATCAGTTCACTTTTAAGCCACAAAGTNTGGGGGAGCACAGGCGAAGGACCTTTGCGTCCCAGAGACGGCTGTTCAGACCTGACAAGAGCTGCTCCGACTCAGCCGCACAGGAGGGAAGCTTTGAGCCTGCACCTGCTTTCCCACCCGTGCTCCTGAGTGTCACTGAGAGGCTGTTTCTCGAAGGGGGTCAGGACCGTATCCCTTGGCAGCGTGCTCGTGTGGCCATCACCCACCCCCTCCCCGAGCCTTTGGGAAGGAGGGAGACGGGCCTCTCCTGAAATGAAGAACGTCCTTCCCTTTCCCTCAGTCATCTCTTTCCTCTCTCCGTTCCTCTGATGCGAGTTAAGCCTTGGCTTGCTTTTCTCTCNGGGTCAGCCGGGCACAAACTGGCCAGTGGCGACCAAACACCAATTTCCTGTATTTTCCCTCCCCCCTTTTTCTTAGGGAAGAAAAACCATCAAGATGAAAACACCACTAACATTGGAAAGATTTTTCTCACTCTTTTTAGGTGTGTGTGTGTACGTACGTATGTCTACATATATGTGTTTAGAGCTGCTAAAGGCCAAGGCTTGCAAGAGATTGCCCTTTGCTTTCGCAGACATTCCACACAACACCAGCGGTAGCCACTGACTTCTGTCGAGCACTTACGTTTCATGTTATACTCATAACGATGCCACCCCGTAGGTTTTATTACGCCCATGCTCCACTTGAGGCAGAGACGTTGAGGAATTTGTCTAAAGTCACACACTAATGAGGGGCAACACGACTTAGCCCTGGGCCGTCTCCTTCCAGAACCTCAGACCTGACGGCAGCACCGTCCTGCTTCTCTGATGAGTCTTTAGGTAGGAAGGTGAGACCCACGACTAGCAGGGGCTGCTGAGCTAAACGTGCTGTGAAAGGAACAAAAGGGCGAAGCACGTAAGTTCCCTTGAGAGTCGCCAGATTTGGGGAGACATGGCACTTGCCATGAAACGAAAATGGGGCAGCAGCCGTCGCCTCACACAGATTCCACTTCGGAAACACCACGGATACAGGTTTAATTGAGCACTTGCAGCGGGATCCTTCCCGTCTGGATGAAGGACAGACTTCTGTACGTAGTGGCTTCTGAAATCTCCATGAATGATTTTGAATGAAATGCACGTCACAGGTGGTTCGGTCCTCTGTGACATCACCTTGGTTAGGGCTGCCTGGGTGGAAGAGAGCTCACCTGACACCAAGGGAGATGGGGACCCCCATGGAACTGCTAAGGCCTGGGACATTCTGTTGTTCACACTGTGTTCTGCCCAGAAAAACCCTTTAACGAATTCACGTCCTTTCCTTTGTAACTGTGACCCAGAGCTCCAAGCCCCAGGCAGCAGTCAGCATTTCCTGAGACCTGATGTGTGCCAGACACTGGCTGGGGGCTGGTGCAACAGCATGTCAGGGCTTGGCACTGTCCATGAGGGCTCAAGGGACTGAGTGAGGTCATATGAGCAGATACGTTATACTGCAGTGTGGGTACATACGACGACATGTCAGAATAAGGTGACCTGGGGACAAAGACGCTGATACTGTCCATGAAAATTACTGACATTTGAGATGGGTCTCAATGGGAGCACTGGATTTCTCTGGCCTGGAACAGGGAAAGGAAGTCCTTGCATGTGTGAAGGCATCGTGGGGAAGCCCTCGTAGTAGGTAGGACAGAGTCGGGGACAAGACAGGTATGTGGCATATTTGTTTGAAGCCTTATTTGATATATGTTGGAATGTTGTATGAGTCTTGCCAGGGCTGCCATAATCAAATAGCACGGACTGAGTGGCTTAAACCTCAGAT
>NW_007734791.1:134589-137693 GCF_000696425.1 Galeopterus variegatus
GTCATCTCTTTCCTCTCTCCGTTCCTCTGATGCGAGTTAAGCCTTGGCTTGCTTTTCTCTCTGCCCTGCCCTCCCATCTTTCTCTCTCTCCCTTGCTCCCTCCCTTTTCCTTCTTTTTAAACTGAGCCATAACTGACTTACCACAAACTTTACCCTTTTATACCCATAGTCTACATTTCAGTGTTTTTCGTGTGTTCACAAAGTTGGGCAACCATCACCACAACTTGCAGGATATTTTCATCACCCACTAAAGAAACGCACCCTTTCCCTACGACCCCAGTCCCTGGCGACCAGCAACATACTTTATTTTTTTATTTTTAAAATTGATATGTGTCACATACCATAAAACTTACCTTTTTCTTTTTCTTTTTTCTTTTTTTTTGGCATTCCTACCTATAGCTGTTTGAGAAACCTCCATACTGTTTTCCATAGTGGCTGCACTAATTTACAGTCCCACCAACAGTGTAGGAGGTTCCTCTTTCTCTGCATCCTCACCAGCATTTGTTACTTGCCATCTTTTTTTTTACTTTATTTTATTAATTTTAATTTTTCGATATACGATGCAGTTGATTTTTGTGTCCCTTTACCAGTCCCTCTTTACCCCCTCCGTCTTCCCCCTCCCCTCCATCAACATCATGTCTGTTCACTTGTCTTAAGAAATTCAAGGAATTGTGATTGTTGGGTCTTCTTCCCCCAAACTGACCCTTTTAAAGTGTATAATTCCACAATGTTGTACAGTCATCACCACTCTCTAATTTCAAAACATTATTAATACCACATAAAAAAACACTGTTATCTGTTAGCAGTCACTCCCCATATCGGCCTCCTCCCTGTCCTTGGCATCCGCTAATCTACTTTGTTTTTCTGAAGGTTTGCCTATTAAGAGCATTTCTGTAAGAATGCTGGTCAGAACTTGCTGCATCCTGGTGACCTTCAGAGCTCTGGCTTCCATAGTTACCATCTTTCCCCTGCACACGTTGCTTAGCGACTGAGGAAGGGGGGCTTGTGTAAGATGGGGGGGCGGGTTAACGCCAGCAACTTGAAGGATAAGCACCAGGAGGCTGCAAAGTGCCTGGGAATTTCCCACGTCCCCAGCCTTTCTCTCTTTGGCATGTCTCCACTTTGGTCCCTAAGTCCCAAAGGGACTTGAACTCCACTCTTCCCCTAACCACCCTCCCACTCCCCCCTCCCCCATTTCTGGAGAAAGCAGCTGCACAGCACTCGGATCAACATTCTGCCCAATCCCTGTAACTAACCGCCATCAATAATAATAATAACAAGCATCAACATCTCCTTGTAAACCATACGGTTGTCAGCTTTGTTCTTTGCTCTCAGGATACCTTCTCGGTGTGGAGGGCATTACACTGTTAGCTCACACGTGGACAGTTTCATATAAATTTAATGACACAATATGTGGCCTTTTGCATCTGGCTTCTTTTAGTTAGCATACTGTTTACACTGTCCACAGTGTTCCAATTTTCTTTTCATTCTCTTGTAAAAAAGAATTGTTTACTTCATTTCATTTCTGGGTTGTTATTTTTAGTGAACAGAAATACAATTAATGTCGTCACATTGGTCTTATATTCTGCAAACTTGTTGAACTTATTTGTTAGCTCTGACACATTTGGGGGAGTTCCTTAGGATTTTCTACATACAAGATCTAGTCAACTGCAAATCGAGGTAGTTTCACTTCTTCCTTTCCAATCTAGACGCCTTTATTTCTTTTTTTGCCTGATTTCCTGGCTAGAAACTCCAGTGCAGTGTTGAGTAGTAGTGAGAGTGAGCATCCTTTCCTTATTCCTGATCTCAGGGTAAACAGCTTCGGCCTCTCGGCATTAAATGGGATGTTAGTTGCAGGTTTTTCATAGATGCCCTTCATCAGGTTGAGGAAATTCCCTTTTTTGGCTAACTTTTCTTGAATCATTCAGGTGCAGTTAATGACTGTGCTGCTCATTCATTTTAGGGTGACCAGACAGTTCCTTCTGAACTATGTACCTTCTACCTACCTGCCAACAAACCTCATATCCCAGCTAGAAGGTACAGTTCTCTCCTGTCCTTAAAATATACCCTGAAGGCATTTGACCCTTGACTTTCTCAGCATTTCTCCTATGATTCTTTGCCATGAGGCATTCCTGTAAAACAGAGGATGTGCCCTTTGGTCTCCTGGACACTTGTGGGGTTTATCTGAGTCTCTGATCTTCTAGGAGAGCTAGTATTTGACTTCCTAGGCACCCTGATCCAGGGACTCTCTAACTATTTCCCCTGCAGGGAACCTAGACTTTCTCCTTTAAAGCTTTGTGNGGAAGGGTTATTTCCACCACTGCATCTCCAACCAAGTGCTATTCAGCCCCTCAGCCTTTTTGTTGCTGTTTTTTTTTTTTAAAGTTGAATATGTTTAAGGTGTAAAACATGATGTTTTGTTATACTTATCCTGATATACATACACATAGTGAGGTGATTACTACAGTCAAGCAAATTAACATATACATCATCTCATATAGTCACCTTTCTTTTTTTCTTCTCTCTCTCTCTCTCTCTCTCTCTTTATGCTGAGAGTACCTGACATCTACTCTACTCACAAATTACCACTATACAATACGATATTATTAACTGTAGCTCTCCAATGATTGTACATTCGATTTTTGGACTTATTCATCTTATGTCACTGCCACTCTATACCCTTTCAATTCTGTGATCATTTGAGGAAAGACTCTTGCCCTCAAGGGCATGCCGTACAGCTGGGAATGGTAGGTGCACTGTTAGGGAACAAGGGTTGAGAGAGGACAGCAGATCATAAGGTGTGCATTGTGCCCACAGCAGGAAAGGAGTTTGACAGGGATAAAGGTGGCCAGGGAAGGTCTTGCTGAGCTTTGAATTACCAAAGCACAGGGCGGGGAGGCTACTAATATTTACTAAGCATGCACTGACTGCTGGGCTCTTGCTGGGCTCCTTACATCCTTGATCAAGGTCAATTCCCCCTGCCTATGAGGCAGGAAAGGAAACAATGGCTCGAAAGGTAAAATATCTTTCCTGATAGCATGGAAGTGATAGTTTTGGTACTGAGTCTGACCCCAAGGATTTTCTATTCTGTTATGTATCCCTTC
>NW_007734792.1:0-4073 GCF_000696425.1 Galeopterus variegatus
AAAAAAAAAAAAAAAAAAAAAAAAAAAAAAAAAAAAAAAAAAAAAAAAAAAAGAAAAGCACCAATTCTTTCTTCAGACAGAACACTGCTGCCAAGCAGGCCAGGACAATTTCCATAGCACAAATGACTAATGCAAGGGAGGGGAGAGGGAGTGGAAGCAGCTCTGTTCTCTTTCTTGAATTCCTCCCAGATCCCAAAAAAAAAAAAAAAAAAAAAATCAGGTTAAATCTCTAATAAAAAGTACCTACCTGACTGGAGAAACTGCTCATAACACCACACCTAACTTTAATGAAGATCCAGAGGGCAGCTTTGCTATCTAGATCATGTACTGAGTCACTCAAGTCAGGAAGTACATCACCGTAACAAAACCAACCTGTACACCTGAGATACATGTAACAATTCTTTGTCTAAGTGTTTAATGTGTTTTATACAAATTACTTTTAATATTTTATTATGTTATATTACTATGTTAGCAATTATTTGTCTAAGTATGTATTTAATATATCTTCCACCCCTAGACTAAAAGCTCTTTGGTCTAGCGGGAGGGAGGAGGGAGGCACTTGCTTATTTCCAACACATACTGCTTCATAAACAGCTGTTGATTAAGTGAACAAATGTACAACTACAGCACTTCCTTCTAGAGTTTAGGCTGTCTTCCCCAGCTTTGAAGCTCTAAACTATCTTAGAACTCCTAAGTGCTTTGTAGCTCTTGCAGTTCTTTCCTATATTCTCATTTGATCCTCACAGCAATCCTATGACTGTGCCACAATTAAACTGGGGCTCAGAGAAGACTCGTCTGAAGCCACAGCACAGCTCATAAATGATGGCGCCGGCCCAGCACCTGAGGTCTTCTGACTCCCCACGTCCAGTGTGCTTCCCACTGTGACTACTAGCCCTTCTATATGCAGAAAGCCTTAAAGCTGCACCCAAAACCTCAAGTTTAATGTCTATATCACTTCTTTATCATTGTGAAATGTCAAAACTAAATAAATTTAATAACAAACTGTTTAGAAAAATGTAATTATAAGGAAAATATCACTAAATACTGTAGACACAAAATGGAAAAACTTCAAAACATTTTGTCCCTGCTAGCTCTGAAAGAAACAAACAGAAAGAAAACATACTGCTGCTCATTCCCAGCCCCACATCCTGCTTCCCTATAAACCCAGAAGGTCCAAGACAGGAGGCTCAGTCTTCCCTAGATCCTCACACCCTGAAATGCCTACTATTCCCTTGGAGATAGCACTCATTTCTTACAGCAAGCAAGCAAGCCTGGGTTGGGCATTTCACTCTACTGTATATGTTTCCCACAAAGAAAGGAAGGAAAGGGTAAAGAAAAAACAGGAAGCAAAATTACTACTGTCTAGAATGTAATATATTTTTACATATATATTTGAAAGGTTTTTTCCTACTGTCAATTAGCTCCACAGCCACTTTTAAGTATCTACTATGTCCCAGATTCATTATAAACTCCATGAGGGCTTTCTCTTGTGGTATTCTTGGTGTTAAATGCTACTTTAGACATTGAGGATACGAAAATAAATAAGCCTGACCATAAGGCGGCTACCAAAACAAACACAAATTGCTAAATATAGGGCAATGTAAGTGCTACATAACTGCATGCATGAAATGCTATGGTAGTAAAGAAAAGCGGATAAAGTCAGGAATGTTGCAAAAGGCTTTATGAAGAGCTCAACCTTGAAAGATGAATGGGATTCGGTTACACAGAAGAAACAGAACCTGTAAAAACACAGACGCATAACAAAGCGTTGGTGTGGCAGAAAAGGTGGACTTTCTCAGAGCAAGAGGTTCACTGCCAAGGAGTGATGGGAGACAAGGCTGGTAAAGGAAGCTGGAGCCACAGACCACAAAGGTCCTTACACATAACGCTAAAGAAATTGGACTTCATCATGTAGGCAATTTAGGGCAACATCCAGTTTTTAATCAGGGTCATTACACAAGCAAATATACACTTTAGAACAGTAATTCGGGAGGTGGAGTGCAAGAGAAACATGGAGATTGTCAGGAAAACAAGTCAGAAAGTCATTGTAATGAGAGTTGGTGAAGGCCTGAGAGCAGCAGAAATTGGGCAGAGGAGACAGGTGAATATCAACAAGGCTTTTTTAACAAGACTGGAAGAGAAAGATAAAAGAGAAAAAGCAGCAAGAATAACTGATATTTCTAACAGAACACTGAGAGAGATTGGAAGAGAAAGATAAAAGAGAAAAAGCAGCAAGAATAACTGATATTTCTAACAGAACACTGAGAGAGATAATGTCATTAACCATGCTAAGGAGTAAAGGAGAAATAGTATCTTTGTTTTAACCACATTTTCCTGGAATGAGGGGGAGGCCTAAAGTTTCAGTTTTGAAAATTGTTTTGTTTAAAAGGTATCTTTGGAATACCAGGTTAAGCTCTAGGAGGTACTCTGAAATTAGACATTGGTCCTCAAAAGACATGCGAATGACAGTTTTAGATATAAGATTTAAGATGCTTTAGTGATAAATTCCTAGGAGTGGGTAACTTCACAGCCAGTTGCAAGCAAGGACAATCCAAATTCAGTTTCCAAGTAAAATCAGCCTAGGAGGAACAGAGGGATATGGTAAGCCGAGAAAAGATGTTGGCAACAAATCTGAAATTAGAATTCTAAGTCTAATACAAACATTTTGGTGTCCACACAAACTCACAAATCACAAAACATGTCAAATGGTCAGTATACCAATGACCACAGCTGAATGTTAAATAACCACTGAAACACAACATGAGAAAAAGGAAAGACAGCCAGGTAGCAAGTCATGATGCCAATGACGACTACATGTGAAGTGAGACAGTAAAGGCCAGACACAAACATGAATGCACAAAAGAAATGGGCAGTCCAACAGAGAGAAGAGCGAACCCCAGAAAGAGCTCCATTAGCTTACTGTGCAAATCTCTCCCCTCTAGACCAAGCTTTTCCTCCAGAAATATCACAGGGGCTGCGGGACAGATTCACATACATTTTCATCTAGTTATCCAAAGAGAGATACAGACCAAAATACGTTCATAAAGAAGACATAGAATTGGATCTGGAACACCAATTAAGTAACCAATTATTCTGGATTTCAAATATTCCATCCTATTGTGAACCCATGTGTCCCAATTTTGTTAAAAAAACAAACAAACAAACAAAAAACAAGGAAACTGGAGACACACACGGCAAGAGAAGAAGGGGATCAATTAGGGTGGGGGTGCGGGTGGGGTGGGGAGAAGCATTACTGGCAAAAAGTATGAAGCTACCAGAAGCCTCAACTTCTAATACTACCAACTACTACAGCAACAGTAAGAACACTGCTTGGCTTGTTCCAAAGCTTTGCACATTTCAAAGCATTTTTACGCTTTGAAATATAATGGAACAATAACCTTGGCAAAGCTGACAGTTGGACCTAGTTCTGTCTCCAGTGACTATCCATATTACTCAGTAAATTAACCTAACCAAACCCAATCTGCTCATTAGTAAAAGGAGCTTATCTTCATGGGCCCATACCAAAGGTCTTTTTTCATTGTAACTCCACTTATGTTAGCACAGTGTTAGGCACTAGCAAAAGGATCCTTCCAGAAGACTTTATTACCTATACTTCCCTGCGAAAATCACTAACTTCATGATGCCTCAATTACCCCACCTGCAAAACGGGGTTGTTGGCAGATTAGATGATTAACATAAAATGCTTTGTAAACCAGAGTGCAATACACAAACGTAAAGGGTCATTGTTTTTAGGCCTGGCAAATAGCAGCGACTCCCATCTCACCCCCAAAGGAAGTGAAAACACCAAAAAGGTTAAATGGCCAGTACCCAGTAAGGTCCGGTAAGAAACCAACAGCTACCCTCACCTCTTGACCCATAGATTGCTCGTCTCAATGTACCCTCCCAAAGTTCAAGGTCTCCCTACATCCCCCTAATCTTATATTCAGATAAGAGAAAGGAGGCTAAAAATGAAAGAGGGGCACGGGGCGGCCTAACACGACCCGCCCAAGGTCAAAACGTCAGGGCAGAAAAGGACAGCCGCTTGCCAGCAGCCAGGGCCGCTGTCCCCAGCC
>NW_007734792.1:4984-5812 GCF_000696425.1 Galeopterus variegatus
GGGCGAGCCCCGACGGCTGACGACTTCCTCCGCGAGCCCCGCCCCTCCGCGGCCCGGGAAGCGCCGCCGCCGGAGCTGACAGACGGCCCCGGCGGCCAATCGGAACGCACGGACGGAGGGGCGCGCTGACAGACGACCCCCAGCACCAATCAAAACGCGAGGACGGAGGAGGCGCGGTCACCGCCTGCGGGCCACGCCCCGTCTTGCTTCCGCTCGGGCTGGGAGGCGAAGAGAAACTTTCCCAGAGTTCTCCGAGCTCCCGGGGTCTCGCGGGGGCTGCAGCGGGGGCGAGAAACGGGGGCGAAGGGGAAGGGCTGCGTGGGGTCGCACTCCGATCCAGCTGCCTCCGAGCGATCCCGCCGCCTCCGAGCGATCCCGCCGCGGTGTTGTGCGGAGGTCCGTCCGCTGCGGGGCTTTCGGCGCAGCAGCGCTCCCGGCTCCCTGTGGTTGCAGCCCCAGTCACACCTTGCTGGGGGCGACTCCAGGACCACAGACGCTCCCGCGTATCCCGAGCTGCGTGCGCGTTGGTGCCCCGGACTCCGCTTGGACCGCTCCGCGCGCACCTAGACGGGCGCATTTAGCACGTGCTGAAGCGCTGCCCGCCAGCGCGCTCACCACAGACCGCCCGTCCTCTGAAGACCACCACCCCACGCTGGGGAGCGCCCCGGGGAGGGTCACGTGCAGGAAGCGGAAGACCCGGGCCGCTCGCGGCTGCGCTTAGTGCTGCCGCCTGGTTCCCCGCCGCGGAGGACCGGGCCTCACGGCCCCTCCCAGCCGCGCCCGGCCCGGCCCGCGGCGATGGCCGGGCCTGGGCGTATAACTTCGTAT
>NW_007734792.1:7535-11733 GCF_000696425.1 Galeopterus variegatus
AGAATTTCACTTTTGGACACGTTGAGTTTCATGTGCCTTTGAGATCCCCAAGCGAAGACGGCAGCAGGCAGTTAGAGACACAGATGGGCCGAAGTGATGATGCGGGGCTCATCGACACAGAGAAGGTGATTGAGGCCAGAGGAGTGGGAGAAGTGGCCAGGAGACGACGTATACAAACGGGAACATGCTTGCATGTCTGCAGATTCACAAATCTTCTTTCCTTCCTTTAAAACACATTTTTTGAGTACCTCCTGTGTGTTAGGTTCTGGGTGATAAACATAGTCGTTTCTCTAGAGAAGCCTGTAGGCTGTGAGGAGGATGAGCATAGACGAATAATCCCACAGATAAATATCTAATTACAAATTGCAGTAAGGCTGCAAAGGAGTAGTACAGAACGCTGTGAGAGAGCAGAGCCCTCGTGTGGACGGGGAGGAGGAAAAGCCTGTCGAGATCACATTTAAGGTGAGACTTGGAGGTGACCAAGGGAATAGTGGACAGTCATGTTCCAAGCAGAACGTTCAAGGGTACAGAGGCAGGATGGGGCCCGGCAGCAGGAGGCCCAGGGTGGGCAGACTGGAGAGGTCAGCAGGTGTCCTGTCCTTCAAGTCCTTGGAGGTCATGCTGAGGGTGGAGATTTTTGTCCTCTGTGGAGTGGGGAACACTTAAAGATTTTAAGCAGGAGTGATCTCACTCAGTTACATTGTGGAAAGAGGTTGTCGCTGTGGGGAAGGCACAGCAGGAGTCAAAGTCAAGGTGAGGTAGAGGTTGGTAGGCTGCTGTCTGCTATGGACTTGGTCTTAAGGGGTGAGAGCAGTGATGGAGAGGAGGATGCAGATGTTTAATATTTGGGCTGCAGAATTAAGAGATTTGGGTAATTGACTAGAGGGATAAGGGGATCTATGGACTTGGTCTTAAGGGGTGAGAGCAGTGATGGAGAGGAGGATGCAGATGTTTAATATCTGGGCTGCAGAATTAAGAGATTTGGGTAATTGACTAGAGGGATAAGGGGATGCCGGTGGCAAGGATGACATCAGGGCCTCTGGCGTGAGAAGCTGGAGAGACGGGAGCTATTGGATGGGACAGAGATGGTTGGAGGAGGAGCAGGTTTGCTGGAGAGGGTCGGCGTGTCCCTAGAGACTAGAGCTCAGCTCAGATGCTAAGACAGGGAGCGGAGGGGAAGGGGCTCCTGACTGTCACAGGTCATTTGTAAGTTCGTGGATAGAATTAAAAGGTGACGCAAATTTTCACACGAACTTCTTGAAGCACCTAGCACAAGCTACTTGCATGTGGTCAAGTGTTATCCATCCACTGGGTTTGAAGCAGTGCATGTTCTCAGCCCTGTTCTTTTGGGTTTTGGCTCTAGGTGCCACTATGAACGAGACTGCAGAGACAACTGCGGCGTCACCCCCTTTATGGATGCAATTCAGTGTGGTCATGTCAGTGTGGCCAGGCTGCTCCTCGAAAAACATGAGGTATAAAAATGGGTGTTTTATTCCTTTGCTTCTTCCTACAAATGTTAGATCACAGGGTAAGCAGAGCTCATCGTCCTTCAGATCTTTGGTTCAAATCCCAGCTCTACCAAGTTCCCCAAGGGACCCCTTGACCTCTTTAAGCATCAGCGTTCCCAGCTGTAAAATGGAGACAAATTTAATTTCTTTAGAAGGTTCCCAGAAGGATTAAATAATATACTGTACATAAAGCAGCGAAGTAAGTATTCAGTAAATAGTTGCCTTTGGTAGTCATAACAACCAGCTGTCTCTGCTGACTGTGCTTTTGTTATTATAGTCTGGAGCATTGAATCTTAACCCTTTTTTTTCGGTTAGAGAGTCCTTTGAGAATCAGAAGCTATGTATCCTCTGCCCAGAGAAACGTACCAGACAACTGAGTTTTGCCAGACTGTCAGCAGGTGTGTGGACCTGGGTTTCTCTGCCACTCATCCTTGCCCTTCTGTCCTCTGTCTGCTAGGCCTGCTTTTCCGCTGAGGACAGCCTGGGGGCCCAGGCTCTGCACAGGGCAGCTGTCACCGGGCAGGATGAAGCCATCCGGTTCTTGGTGTCTGATCTCGGCATTGATGTAGACGTGAAAGCAACATCATCCCATCTTACGGCACTTCATTACGCAGCTAAGGTTTGTGTTTCCGTCTTGCTCAGCCTGGCCTTGCTCCCTTGATGGACAGCTCCATAGTCCTGGTTTCTTTGGCTCTATCTCTATGGAAGAAATTACCCATGATATACTCCTGAAATGTTCATGATTCTGAAGCCCTTTATCCCTTTAAATAGAAACATGTCTTTGTTTCTAGGCAGAAACTGAAAAAAATTCCTTTTTTTTGGCTGGCTGGTACAGGGACCTTGTTATCAGCATCACGCTCTAACCGGCTGAGCTAACTAGCCAGCCCTGAAAAAAATTGTTTACTCCACTCCATGCAATGCCTGAGCTGTATTCTCTTCCTCCCCCCCTCACTTTTTTGTTTTCAGGAATAATGTTATTTGAAGCCTCAAAGATGCATTGCATGAAATTCCTAGCTCTCTGTCCCGATTCAGGATTTCAGAAGTTAAGATCTCTTTAACTGAAGGGAATTGCATTTACTTGGCTCTGCAGTGTATAAAATATTGAGATATGCAATAGTTTTTCACTAGAAAAGTAACAGTTTAAATGTTAGGAGTCTTTTGCATATTATCTTTAACATTATTTATTGGCCACGTGTCTTCACTTGTTTTCCTAGAAGCAGGAATAAATTTTTTCCTGATCAACTACACTGTCCTGCATTTCCCCCTTGTGAGCAGGTGGATGGATACACAGGGACAGGCTAAGAGTCCGGTTTGTGACCACAGAGGGAGAAAAGCTACTTGGTCCTCCCAGAGGAAGGATGGACCTGGAACCTTGATTTTAGTCTCACTACATACTAACGGACTAACTGGCTGGACAAAGAAAGAGTGTGCAAATTACTTCATAAACGATAATGCAAGCTGCAGTAGGAATCCCATTTATGAGAGGTTGCGATTTTTTGTAGTTCATTTCCGTCCTAAATATTTTAGCAAAGGGTATATTTGGTTGGGAAATTTTGGGATTTGGGTCACATATAAATCACATTATTTATACTATTTACACTGCTGGAAACCCCTCCTCACTACGTCAATAATTTGGCCTACAGACCTGGTCATCTACATTCTAATAACTAAATGTCACCAAAATATTTAGTGACTTATACTAGAATTTGAGAGCGATAATAATGAGTCTTCCTTTAGATATGAATGTTCTACTTTAGCATTTGACTATTTTAGAAAAAGTACCTTCTGTGGATTAGAGTTTGTATGTCAGGGTTTGCTTTTGTCCCCATCACGTAGATAACAAATTTATTTCAACACTCAGGAAGGACATACAAGCACAATTCAGACTCTGTTATCCTTGGGTGCCAACGTCAATGCCAAAGATGAAAGAAATCGATCAGGTACAACTTTACCTTATATATCCCTTGAAAATTATTAGTAAATTAAATGTAAACAGTGCACATACTTTAATATTAAGAACATTGGTTTTAATATTGTTCTTCTAGTAGCTCTGCAACTTTTCCTTAGAATACCATTTCCTCTGTCTGCAAAGCTCTAGAACTATTGCTGTTACCATGACAGTGTAAGAATGCTTACTCATACAGCTGTGTTGTGACTTGTTATTTTTCCTTAGAATACCATTTCCTCTGTCTGCAAAGCTCTAGAACTATTGCTGTTACCATGACGGTGTAAGAATGCTTACTCATACAGCTGTGTTGTGACTTGTTATTTTTTTTTTAATATTTATTGAATCATAATTGATCATACATATTTTTAGGGTTCAACGTTGACATATGTTGATCAAATCAATATTACTAACATATATATAGTTACAAATTGCACTTATTCTTTATGCCCCTTGTCCAATCTCTCCCCTTCCCCCTCTAATTACCCTAGATTTCTTCTCTCCTTCTGAAAGAGTAATGGTTACTCAGTTGATTTGTTGCCTAGATGATCTGTCCAAAGCTGAGAGGTGGGTTCAGGTCCCCCAATATTATCATAGAGCAGATGCTTCTTCTGTCGCTCTGGAATGGGCTTTGTGGAGAGAGACATCCTCTTCTTTATCTCTGCTGGTGACTCTCCTTGTGTCAGTGCACTCCAGTGCCTGGTGGACCATCTGCACGTTGGTTGTGGTGTCTAGCCATTTTCAC
>NW_007734792.1:14045-15743 GCF_000696425.1 Galeopterus variegatus
AAAAAAAAAAAAAAAAAGTGAAACAAAAAATGCTATTATGTTGAGCCATAAAATATAAGTGGCCTATTTAATGTCTTCCTTCATAGGCTTTTACTTGGCCATTATGATCGTCCAACTTTTGGTTTCATAGCCGGGAGGGAAATGCTTATAATCTGTTTACACAGACGTTTGCAATAAAAACTTTTCTATGTTCTGAGTACTGTTAGTTAAGCTATAGAGTTTAATCATGAGATGTTTGTTTTTTTAATAGACAAATTCTGTATTGGCTCTCTACAGGTAATAAATACACCTCAAAAAGACAACTAAGATATTTTTGAAATTTTTTTTATTAACCTGAATTGAAGCATGGGGTTTTGTTCTTAAAACCCACAAGTTCCATTCCCTGTCCCATCCTTTCCACCCACTGAAACCTTCATTGCAGAATGAAACCCTCGACATAATTTTAAAAAATTTTGTAGCATCACAAGCAGATTAAAGATAGGATGTATCCTCAGGCATTTAGATTCTTTTTCTGTTTTTTTCCTTTCTTTCCTTTTCTTTTTTGATATTTTCTCTGAATTGCAAAGAATAATTATTAGTCCAAATCAGTCTTTTAAAAAAACCGTAAGCATCAATCACAAGCAAGATTTAATCCTCTTGTTCAGTGTAATCCAGCAGTACTTGTCACACACCCACCTTATTCTCAGAATTGTGCTCAGCTTGGTAAACAGCAAGAATTTCCAGTTCCTCTTAATTATTCCCAGATGGCGTTGGTGGCTTCCCATCCCTAACCTCCAGGGAAGTGTTCTGGTAGCCACACAATCCTGTCTGGTGACCTCCAAAGCACACACGCTCTACGTCTGCACCGATTGCAGATGTGATCATCACTTTCCTGTTACTTCAGAGCTGCCTCTGCGTTGATACCCTTTGGGCCAGCCAGGTACTGGCCTTCTTCCCCTCGGCACACACATGAAGCAGGTTTTTTGCAGATGTTACATGCACGATCCGTTCCCATCTGTGGCTTCGCTTCTGCCCTTACAAACTGGCCAGTGGTTATGACATATCACGTTACTCTTTTGTTTCCCAGCAGTTCTAGATTCCATCCGCCTTTGTAACACAACCTTGGCTACTAGATGCCGCTGCTGAAATGACTCAACAGCCAGACGTGGCAGTGATTATAACAACGTAAAGTGTGGCCAAGAGAGAAGTAGTAATAATAATATAACAACAGGATGTGTCTGTAACAACATGTTAGGAAGGCTCATGGCAGGGGTGATAGTTAAGGCTATTCCCTCACTTCCTAATTACACTTTGCTCACTTCCTTTGGGTCTTTACCTAAAACCCACCTTCTCAGTGAGGCCTTCCCAGTCCTCCCTATCCAAAATTTCCTTCCTTCCTTCAACATTTGATATCTTCCTCTTCCTTGTTTATTTTTTCTAATTAGCATTTGCCACTAGCAAATACATCATATAATTTGAGTTATTTATTTTGTTGACTCTCTCCCCCACTGGTGTATAAACTTCTTGGATCGGGATTTTTGTGTCCTCTGTTCACTTACTACATCTACAGGGCTTAGGACAGTCTCTGGCACATAGTAAGATTTAAAACTAGGATATGGTCAATGAATGGATGATGACAGTTTATGTTTATTGAGCACCTACTATATGCTAGACCCTGTTTTTTTTTTTTTCCTTTTTGTCTTTTTTCGTGTCCGGCAA
>NW_007734792.1:17260-19790 GCF_000696425.1 Galeopterus variegatus
TCTTCTCTGTCTCCTTCACGAGCTCCTCTGTTAGGTCCCATCCCATAAGTGCCAGTCACTCCAGCTTCTGTCTGCAGCTCTCTCTTCCTTGTTCCGTGTTTGCTCCTGAAGACATCTCATCTTCTGGCTTCCCTATCCCTGATACCAGTAACACCCAGATCTTTCTCTAACCCTGTTTCCTGCTGCCTCTTGTGCGTTTCACACGGCTGTTCTGAGGCTCTCACACTCCATTTATTCAGAGTCTGGCCTTCCCTGTGACCTGCTTATGTGCGTGCCTGTGTTCACAGTCTCAGTGGACGGTGCTGCCATTCACTCAGCCACTCAGGTTGCAAGCCTGGGGGTCACCCAGGATACCAGTTCCATCTGTGGTGTGGCCGTCTCGTCTGTCTCCTCCACTCCATCCCCGTGGTGACTTCCTGCCCAGGCTCTCACATTGTCAGCCCAGATCACCGTGAAGAAGCCTCTGATTACCCTCTTCCTGCCCTGCTCAAATCCACCCTCCACAGAGCAGCCAGAGAGCTCTCGCTGATGTGACCAGGGGCAGGAATTCCCCTCCCAGAGGACCTACTGCACTTCCCCCAGGGTTCCAACACCTCAACCGAGAACCGCGAGCTGGTACTGAAAGCGCACCCACTCCGTGGTGAACGTGTATCACGAAGCTCCATCAGGGCAGAAGTTGTCGGGAAGAGAGACAAGTAGGAGAGAATCGCAGCCACCTGAAATGAGCTGGGGCCTGACATATGTTACCAAGAAAAGAGTGTATAAGACAAAATGGAAAAGAAATGGCAAAACAGGCTAAAGAAACACGAGAGAATGACTCAGAGGGAACTCAGGTGACGAGAAAAGCCAAGGGCAGGTCCAAGCTTAGTTTCACCTGTGGTGCTGGTGGGGACCAGAAATGTCCCTTTTGTTCTCCCAGACCTTTTTTTTTTTTTAAAGGCTTATTGTAAAATTTAGGAAATACAGAAGGTAGTAAAGGAGAAAGCAAAAATAACCTACAGTTCCACCACGCAGAAATAACCACTTGTCTTAGTCTGCTTTGTGCTGCTGTAACAAAGTACCTGAGACTGTGAAATTTATAAGTAGAATTTTATTTTCTCACAGTTCTGGAGCCTGGAAGTTCAGGATCGGGGTGCTGGCAGTTTTGGTGTCTGGTGAGCGTTGTGCTCTGTTTGGAAAATGGTGCCTTGACCTGCGTTTCCGGAGAGGACAAGCACTGTGTCCTCGCGTGGCAGAAGGGGAAAGGGGGCAGCGTCCCTCCATCGAGCCCTTAAAGGCCTCACCTCTTAATGCCATCACAGTGGCCATTAAGTTTCAACACCTGAATTTTGGAGAGGACACATTCAAACCGTAGCATGACTCTTATTTCCTCCAAGTCTTTTAAACGCATAGAGTTGAGGTGATGCTGCACATGCAGCCTTTCCCCAACTTTATTTTACAGGTAAATCCTAATGCTCTTAACACTGTGAACTTTATCTTCATTGGTGGCTAAAGCTCCATCGTATTGTCCACATTGATTCTTCTGTGTTGCCATTTTGGTGGTTTTTATTTTTGTTTTTTTTTCCTTTTTGTCTTTTTTTTTTTAACTGACCGGTAAAGGGATCGCAACCGTCGGTGTCGCGTCCGCACCGGGGACCGGCAACGAGATCACAACCCTCGGTGTTGCGCCCGCACCACGCTCAGCCAGTGAGCGGGAACCGGCCTCCACATGGGATCCGAACCCTCGGCGGGAGCACCACCACACTCCCAAGCAGCGCACTCTCCAGTGCGCCACCAGGCCGGCCCTTTATTTTTGTTTTTAAGGCAATATGTAGACAGGATAATCAGTAGAGCTTTGTTAGACTCGACTGAGGCAGGGCAGGAGGNGGGAACCGGTCTGTATGTGGGATCCAAACCCTCGGCGGGAGCGCCACCATGCTCCCAAGGGGCGCACTGTAGCAGTGCGCCACCGGGCCGGCCCATGCTAGACCCTGTTATGTGCTGAGCACCTCACGTGGATGGTTTTATTTTGTCCTCTGGCCCTTACCCCCTGCAGTCTCTTCTGGTTATTATTCCATCTCAAGCATCCTTTCTCATGCACATGCCTTTAAAGAAGAGTCTGAACCTGATACTCTCAACTCACAGGCACCACTCAGCCCGCTGCAGCCTGGCCTCATTGCCACTACTCTGCGCAGACTGTTCTCTGTGAGGTTTCCAGTGACTTCCTCACTGACAGATCAAGGCGTGTATTTCTAGCCCTTACGTTACTGATCCTTTCAGTTCCATCATCAGTCACTCCTGCCTTCTGGACTCTTGTCACCTGTGATGACACCCTCCTGGGTTTTTCTTTCTGGTTTTTTCTTCTCTGTCTCCTTCACGAGCTCCTCTGTTAGGTCCCATCCCATAAGTGCCAGTCACTCAGCTTCTGTCTGCAGCTCTCTCTTCCTTGTTCCGTGTTTGCTCCTGAAGACATCTCATCTTCTGGCTTCACCTATCCCTGATACCAGTAACACCCAGATCTTTCTCTAACCCTGTTTCCTGCTGCCTCTTG
>NW_007734792.1:20675-21773 GCF_000696425.1 Galeopterus variegatus
GCAGCTGTGAGTGCGTGCTGTGTGCAGGCATCAGGATTCAGCACCAGGCAACCTAGACAGAGAGTTCTGACTCACTGTGGTTGAGGGAGACAGACTGTAGACCCCAAATTAGCATAATACGTAATACATTATGTGGTAGTCTGTGCTATGGAGAAAATAAAGCAGGGAAGGGGGCAGAAGGTGGCAAGGGTCAGCCCAGGATGGCAGGATGGGAGTGTCAGAGGTTTTATGATGTGTTTTGAAGACAGAGCCAACATGATTTGCTAATGAACTAGATCTGGAATGTGGGAGCAATAGAAAAATGTTCAGGCCTGAGCAGGTGGAAGGGTACAGTTGCCACTTGCTGAGTTGGAAAGACTGCTGTGGAGCGGGCTGGGGAGGAAGGCGGGAGGGGGCACGGTGCCTGGGTGGGATGGAGGCAGCCACCGGTGTGGGAGCGAGCCTGGGTCCCGCAGCCCCGAAGACAAGGGTGAAGCAGCAAGACACAGGGTGGAGGACACCGGGAGCAGTGGCCAGCCATGCCAAACCATCACAGGTCTCCTGAGGTGAAGGACATAGGCTCTGAGTTCACGGCGTGGTGTGCCAGGGCCTCCACAGGGAAGTTTTGATGACATGGGGGCCACAGCCTGCTAGAGCAGGTTCAGGAGAGAGTGGGAAGCGACAGAGGGACGCGGACGGCTTCTGTAAGTGGAGAGATTACAGTTTCAGTTTGGACGCTGAGAGAATGGTCCCACAGAGAGGGGGCTTCTCCCACTCACACGAAGGCTTGTGGGACACGGGCTGCTGGCCACCCCAGAGGGCCAAGCCTGTAGGTCTGGGGTCGGGTCTGGGAAGTTGCATTTCTTTTTCTTTTCTAAAAACAGCTTTATGGAGGTATAATTGATATACAAAAAGCTGCGTGTACTCAGTGGATACAATCTGACGCATTTGGACATACTGGTACACCCATGAAACCATCACCAAAGTCAAGGTCATCAACATGCCCCCCACCTCCCAAAGTTTCTTCATGTGCCACGTTTTTGTTTGTTTGTTTTTTTTTTTGTGGTACGTATTAGTCCATTTCTGTTGCTTGTAACAGAATACCTGAAACTGGGTAAT
>NW_007734792.1:22038-24150 GCF_000696425.1 Galeopterus variegatus
ACAATATAGCATTTATTACTGTAGGTACTACGTGGTCCACAGATCCCTAGAAGTTATTCCTCGTGCACAACTGAGACCGTGCTGTTCAATAGCAGCTCCCCAGTCACCCTCCCCTCTGGGGATTTGCATTTCTCCCAAGTTCCCCAGGGGATGCAGATATGGATGCTGCTAGTCAGGAGCCCACATTTTGGGAGCCACTGGGATGGGGAGGTGTGACAGGATTCCTGGGGAGCACAGGGGTTAGCTGAGGTTCACTGCCCCAAGATATTCTCGACAGTCAGCTGCTCAGGTACAGAGTAGGTGGAACGTAAGATTTCATCAAGATGGGGATTGTTGCCAGGCGGGCAGAGCAAGAGTATTAATTAGCACAGTGTCTAGTACATGGTATACACTTAAAAAACATACCAACCCTCTTTTACTACCTGCACCTCCCAACACACTCACAGAAATCCTCCTACCTCTGCTGCACGACACGGTGGTCAAGCTCCCAGGCTCTGGGGCCCAGCAAACCTGAATCTAGCCATGTGACTTCAGGCTTGTTTCTTAACATCTCTTTTTTCATTTCGTTTTGTGTGTGTGTGTGTTGTTTTATTTTTCCTTAACATCTCTTAGCTTTAGTTTCTTCATCTGTAAAATGAGATAATAATAATAACTCCTCCATCATAGAATTGTTGGCAGCTTTAAATAAGAACCACTTAGCACAGTGGCTGCATCTGAACCACTTAGCACAGTGGCTGATTTGTAGTAAACAATAAATGTCGGCTCTCCTCAGACCAGAGGAATAGAAAGCATTTAGTAAAAATTAGCTCTTGGCACAATCTATGTCCATCAAGCCCAGCACAGCTGTCAGATTCACAATAATTCTTCAGATTCACAATAATTCTTCAGATTCACAATAATCATTTCTTCTCCCCACTCTTGCTTTGCACTTAGTAGCACATGGTGTGCCGTATGTTAGAACTTTTATATATGTGGTAGTCAAGGCCACTAAGTCGTGCTGCCCTGGAGGGCAGTGACTATTTCTCACGTATAAACTCCAGAATGTATTATACTTTCAAGGAGTTATCTATGGATTTGAATATGGTTATATATGATGTGCAGTTATGAATCTTAATATTAATGCATTTTTATTCTAAAAGTAATAGTTGCCCATGGTGAAAAATAATTCAAATAGTATGAATAAAAATCATATATATATATGTTCATTTTTTTCTTCTTTTTATAAACACCAGAGGCATATGTATACACACATACACACACACTCTCTCTCTCTCCCTGAATAGGATCATAATACATACTCTTGCAACTTTTTAAATGTAGTGCATCTTGGACATTGTTCCTCACTAGTTTTTATAGATCTGCCTCATTCTTTTTGACATTACATAGCATTGCATTCTAACGTTCCATCATTCAGATGTTCCCCAGTTTGTCTAAGCTGTTTCCTATCTATGGACATTTAGGATGCTTCTAGGGTTTAATTTATTATTGTAAACAGTGGTGCAATAAGCACATGTCTCTGCATCCTTCTGTGAAGGACTGGAAGATAAATACCTAGAAGTAGATCAAAGGATCTATGCATTTTTTATGTCACTAACTATATCCAGTACAGTTCAAGTAGCAGAGAACAGCATGCATTCCAGCCAGCTTAAGGAGATTTGTTACAGGGTGCCCGATGGTGCCGGATGGTACTCAGAATTGTTGGGAAGGCTCAAGAACAAATCTGGGTTGAACTTTCAGGGATGCCTTCAAGAGCCATACTGCACTGGGCCTCAAAAGAACTCCTGCCTTTTCAATCAGGAAAATCCTTGCCAGACTGGGAAGCTGCTGCCGTACCTTCCAACTCCAGAAGCATGCTGTCTCTGCCACAGTCGGGAAGCTAAATCCCATGGGAAAACCAACTGCTTTCACGACAGCCTTTGCCAGCTGAAGCAGCAGAAGTGTGGCTTCCCCCTTCTGCCTCCCAAACTCAGGCAATTACCAGAATCTGACGCACATCCAGGAGTCTAGCTCTCAGGGGGCTCTCGTTTTCTCTGGGAAATGGAGCTTGTAACTCTCCTGCTTCTGCAGTGAGGGAAATCACACAAGGAGGTTGGGATGGATCCTGAGTACCAC
>NW_007734792.1:25455-25939 GCF_000696425.1 Galeopterus variegatus
GGCTGGACCACATTGGTTCTACTCCCTGAGATCTCTTCCTCCATCAGGCTACCCCAGGCTTATTCTCAGGACAGTGGTAGAGGTTCAAGAGAAAGGAAAGAGACTTCAGTGCTTTTTCTAGTCTCTGCTCTGTTTATGCAGATACTCTCATCCCACTGGTCAGAGCACGGCACGTGGCCATGCCCAGCTCAGTGGGTGGGCATTCCCCAGGCCTGGGTACAGAGGGGCCATTGATGGGGGCCATTCATGAAATCAATCTGTGCATTCTCTTTTGGCCATTGTTTTGTTTCTCTTGTTGATTTGTATCTTTTTTAAAAAATCAAGTTAATTATCTCTACACATGCTTTCAAATAGTGACAGTAAAATGTTTGGTTTACATTTGTAAGAGAATAAAACAGACTACAGTATGGCAGAAAAAAATCTCCTATATATCTCCTTTAAAAAAATACTCTTGGGCTGGTTGGTTACCTCACTTGGGAGAGCG
>NW_007734792.1:26335-28083 GCF_000696425.1 Galeopterus variegatus
CCTATATATCTCCTTTAAAAAAATACTCTTGGGCTGGTTGGTTACCTCACTTGGGAGAGCGCGGTGCTGATAACACCAAGATCAAAGGTTCTGATCCCCATAACAGCCAGCTGTTAAAATAAATAAATAAATGAAATTTTAAAATACTCTTGGATGGATATGGACATATACAGAGGCTGACTAAAATGCTGGGAATGCGTGGCACAGAGTCCTTGGATGTGGTAGGGTATTTCTGTTTTGATCACAGTATGAGGTAACTTTAAAGAAACCCTCAGAGTTTTAAAGCTTCTGTCTGTGCCAGCCTACAGTATGCATGGTCTTTATTTTTCCCATTTTTGCTGAATCAACCAACTAAGATGCAAATGAACATAAAAGACCTAGGAACAAAATCCAACTTGTGGATCATCCTGCTCTTTGAGTCCACAGCTCTGGGTCTGCCACACCCTTCCCTCTCTTACGGCTGATACAAGCTTAGGTAATTCAATTTTATCACTTAGTGTTAGATTGAAACAAAAATCACACAGTAGGAGAAGTGTGCATGTAAAGAACATACTCCAAAAAGCAAAGAAAATAAAATTGATTATCTGCACCGTTAATGTGGATACAGTATTTTCTCAAAACCCCACCTCCTTATACACACAAACATGCCCACAAAGACACATGGGGGAGGTCAAGAGTTCAGGTCTCCATACCAGCCAGCCACCAAAAACAAAAGACACAAGGAGGAAGATGAGTACAAATATTTTCACGTGTAATCATTCCCTCTCAGAGCTTCCGAAGCACTGTTCACACCTCCTTTGTGGCTGTCATTAGGCTATAAATTCTCCTATAACTAAGACCCAAAATAACAGTGGCATAAACCAAAGGTTATTTTCCCTCCCACATAAGAGTCTGGGCATAACTAGCCCGGGGCTAGTTCGGCAGACCTGGCTCTGGCTGTTGGCTGTTCTTCGTCCTGAGCATGTTGCTCTCTCCTGTGTGTGTGGTCCAGGATTGCTCCAGCCTGTGGAGAGTGACAGGCATGAAGGGGACGTCATGCCCCTTCTTTTAAGAAGACACAGATATCACTTTCATTCACCATGTCCCACTGACCACAGCTCAGCCACGTGATTGCTAGAATGGGAACTGAAGTTGGAGGACATTTAGGGTCTCTGCCACATGTGCTTACAAGGGCTGCCCTGATTAGGACTATTTGGGTATAATTATCTGTTCCCACAACTCTTTACTCTCCCTTTCCCCCTCCTTAACCTCAGATTTTAAAGTCCTAGGTAACAGAGGGCAATCCACTTATCTGTAGGCTTGAAGTTGTAAGGAACATTGGAGGAAAGCTGTGGAGACAGTATGAGGGGCTGAGAAAAAGGCTCTGTAGCCAGGCAGAGCTGGGTGTGAAACCTCACACTATTACTGTTCACCTGAGTGACCTTGTGCAAGTTACACTCCCTGCCTCAGTGTCCTGGTAAACAGGGTAACAATGACACTTCCTTCCCATGTTTATTGTGAGGACTGAGTGAATGAATGCATGTGACTCCTGGCATACAGCAAGCACCTGGTACGGGTTAGCAATATTTATTAACAGCAGCAGCAACAGTTGAGACTCTCCCCTGGTGGGGTATGTTGTCAAAGGTGAGTGAAAATCTTCACAATCAATAGCAGCCCAAGATCAAGAGAAAGGGTTCAGCTAAAGAAAGTGGTTACTGGCCGGCCCGGTGGCGCACTGCTACAGTGCGCCGCTTGGGAGCGCGGCGGCG
>NW_007734792.1:29381-32408 GCF_000696425.1 Galeopterus variegatus
AAAAAAAAAAAAAAAAAAAAAAAAAAAAAGAAAGTGGTTACAGAGGCACCATTCATGTTTCATGTTCCTAGTCTTCTTTTTCCTTCCTCCATGGGGACATGCCGTCCTTAGTCCTCAGGTGCCTCCTTTTTAATCAAAAAGAAAATTGATTTCAATCTTTATCCATGCTGAAGTATTAATGAAAAAGTTTCTAATCACCGGGCCGGCCCTAATGAAAGAATTTCTAATTTCACCAATCCCTTAGTTATCTGCATTTTAACAGGCATCAAATTATTAAGCAAAGGGCCGAGCCCGTGGCGCACTTGGGAGAGTGCGGCGCTGGGACCGCAGCAACACTTGCTCAGCCAGTGAGCGGGAACCGGTCTGTATGTGGGATCTGAACCCTCGGTGGGAGCGCCACTGCACTCCCAAGTGGCGCACTGTAGCAGTGCGCCACCGGGCCGGCCCTAATGAAAGAATTTCTAATTACACCAGTCCCTTAGTTATCTGCATTTTAACAGGCATCAAATTATTAAGCAAAGCATGAAGCTCTCAAGATGAAATCCACGCACCCTTAAAAATGTAAAGGAAGATTTTCAAACATTTATTCTCTGGCCTCCCCCTGTATCTTCATAATTAAGAAGTTTTCTGTCCCTTTCATGATTTCGTCTTGTTAATTCTGTTTCTGTTTGGCACCTCTAACAGGTCCACTTTCTCCAAGTCCAGCTGCTGTTCTCTCGTTGCAGTTACTACGGTGCCCAGCAGATCAGCCCATGGTCTGCCAGTGCACAGCAGCCATGTGTCGTGGGTGTGCATTCCAGACACAGCACAGGGACAGGGGTCTCGGCTGGAAGACTCGAACCTGAAATCACACTCATGTCGGCAGATGACTCCAGCTGTTTGCAGCCCCAGTTCTTCTTCATGGGGTCTTCTCCCTGGGCTCTGTCCATATAGACTTGTATGAGCTGAGCAAGAGAAAGTGAACGAGGGCTGGGTAAAAGCCACGTGGCCTCTCATACCCCAGCTTCGAAAGGCAGGTCGCTTCACTGCCCCTCTCATTTGTCCAGGCCGTTCAGCGGAGGGAAGTAGACCCCCCTCCTGATGGGGAGCGGTAACTTTCCCCCACAGGCCCCACTGCGTTCCGATGACTGCAGTGGCCTCAGAGCTGGTCCTGCTGCTGCTGTTCCGTGTGTCCCTTCACATCGTTCTCACGGAGCAGCCTGAAGAGCTTATGACAGATGAGATCGCATCCCTCCCTGGCTCTCACGCCTTCACTTAGAATGACATCCAGCCTGAGTGCCGCCTACAAGACACCGCAGGATGGCCCAGCCCTGCTGCCCCTGGTCAGCACAGGCAACCCCTCACTCTGTGGAACCTGCATTTCTTATCCATTATATTAAACTTGTTCTTACTTTCTATCATGACTCTGCCCTTGAATTCTTTCCTGTGGCAGAGTCTAAGAACCTGGTGAGAGGACAGGGTGGGTTGAGGCCAACTATCAGGGCCCGCTGGACCCTTCCTCGGACGTCGTCATCACTTAAGTCAGAAAATGAAATTTGAGAATGAAATACCTAAAAAAAAAAATTTTCTGACCACAGTAAAAGGCTTTTCTCCTTCTTTTTATGTACTAAAATGGTTACAATCCTTAAGTGGAAGTTCAGAGAATTGGTTCAAGACTCCATAAAAGTTTATTGGTAAAGATCAGCTCTTTCAGGACCCGCAGCTCCTAGTGCTGTGAAGGGGGACACAGGCCCGGCACAAGTCTTTTTAGTCCACTAGCTCGTTCTCTGAGCAATCGGATGATTTCTCCACGTAGACCTGTGTTTCTATACCAGTAATTAGGAAGGAAGAACCAGATACAATTGGTGATAAAAAGGTAAATTCCAAAATTTTATTACTAATCCCTGACCCTTCTGCTCTTTGCTTACCAAGTGGACACCCAAGATGAGAGTATGAACTGGGGATCCTTTGCAGGTGGCGTCTGGATATTCAAATATGTAGTTAGCAGTTACTAGTTGAGTGAATGCTAAAACTGTCAAGACACTCACAAGGAGAGGGATATTCTCCAAAGTAGAGATGGAAATGAATAGTTTTGGCAAGACTTTTAGCTAGTCTTTAGTTTCCCGGGGCCTGGTGCCTTTCTTTGGGACTGGGTGGGCTTTAACAGCCATTTTTGCTGTTACTCCTTTGATTATGTGACTCAGTCACTCACCCTGTGCTGAGCCCTTGCTAGGCACCGCAGGGAGCACAGGAATCACAGACACCAGGGACTGGTCCTGCCCAGGACCAATATAGCCACTGTGTTGTGACGGTCAATGTCATATTCTCTACTTGAAAAGAATATAGCCAGCCTATGTCCCGAAGTTCTTTTTCCATAACACTTAAATCCTTAATGTTTCCAAATTATCTTTTTCCTGGACAGCTCTTTCCTTGAACTTATTTATAATAAGCCAAATGGTATAATGCTTTCTGTAAATGTCACCTCCAGCAGGAAGTAATCTCCAACAGGATGGTCTGTCTGTGCATACCATCACAATGCAGAGGGTATGTGCATACATCTACTACGCACCAACACATAACAGGTGGACTACTTTGATTTGCAAAATCCACTGCATATTATTTAGAGAATCCCTTTCCTGACACTATTTTGTTTTAAGTAATAATGATTTTAGATCTAGAATGAAGAAAGTTCATGTTCTTTTATAATGGAAAGAAGAATACCTTATTGTTAAATATACACGGGGTTCCTGCAGCAAAATGGAAAAAAGATTCAGAAACATCATATTTTTTTTATTCAAGGAAGATTAAAGATTGCAAATATTACAAACACTTAAGCTCCCAGATGCTGAAAAGAGATAAAATTTACTGGCATATTGACGAATGCTAGGTATAGTCGGAACTTTTCTTCTTCCTTGCAAGACATAAGCATATATACGAGGGTTCTTCAAAAAGTTCATGGAAAGGGCCAGCCCGGTGGCGCACTGCTACAGTGCGCCGCTTGGGAGTGCGGCGACGCTCCCGCCGAGGGTTCGGATCCCACATACAGAC
>NW_007734792.1:33320-36760 GCF_000696425.1 Galeopterus variegatus
GGTTGCGATCCCATTGCCGGTCCTGGTGCGGTATGGGCGCGACACTGAGGGTTGCGATCCGTTGCCGGACATGAAAAAAGATAAAAAGGGGGAAAAAAAAAAAGTTCATGGAAAGATTCATATTATCTTTTAATTCTGTTTAAATTCTGTATAATTCTCGTACAATCATAGATTTTGCTGGTGTTTCTGATTTATTCAACAATGTTCCTGATTCCTGTTTTAGTACTTCTAGATGTATACCATGAAGACGTTCATTTTTACAGGGTCAGACAGATTAAAAATTTAGCTTTCCATTTTTGTTCATTTAAAAAAGGACATTAAGACACTTGCTTACTCAAAATAGTTAAGTATTAGCTTGTCCTTGGTTTACAGCTGTGGCCTGTGTGACTGGAATGCGTGACTGATGTTGAAGTCGCGCTCCTCTCTAAAGCACTACTGATGTTATTCTGTAGAGGGAAGTTGCTATCCCGTCTTGTCAGGTCACAAAGAAGAAAGGGCTGGCTTGGCTCAAGCCAACAAAGATGTATTTCAGAGAATGAATTTGACATGACGGACTGGGATGGCTGATGGTTTGGGTGTCCGGTCATGTTGTCCGCTAAGCCTTCCCGCTGGTATGAGATGAAATGAAATAAAGACTGCATTTGAGAGAAGAAACACACCAGGAAAGCACTGAAGATCAGAAAGGGCATTGGGAACCCCGAGGTCAGTCACAGGATGAAGACAGAAAGGTCTGGGAATGGCTGAGCCCCACAGCCACTGCTCTCCTCAGGGTGTTGCTCAGGGCACACTCTTGGCACGTGGCGTGGGGAGACCTGGGCTGTGGGGAGACCGGGGCTGGGGGCAGTGAGAGCAGGGCCTGCCAGGGTGGGAAGTCTCGTGGGAGACTCGCCCATGTTATCATGGTCATTAAATTGCTCTGTGTGGTTGCTTAGAGGAGGCTGCCTGTCCATGGCCAGCGTGGCACCTATTCCTGCCCCAGCTCCACCTATCCTTCTCCATGACTGTACCTCTGGATGGCTCTTGAATTGCAATGTTACCTTTTATCCATTTATATTTAGCTCTTTAATGTCTCATTGTCTTTCTTGCACTCAGTTTTTGGACAGAAAGAAATATATGTGCATCTGTAATAACCTATGTGCTCATTACATAGTTAGCATATTGTCATATTAGTTGTACTTCTGAAGAGGGTAATAATATAAATAAGCCCCCGTGAGCAAAGTTCTCATCTTATGTTTAAATCTTATCCCCATGCCCAAAATACCTAGCAGAGAGTCAGGTGCACAGTAGACACTTGATAAGTATTTTATTTATTTATTTATTTTTTCCTTTTTTGTCTTTTTTACTGACCGGTAACGGGATCGCAACCCTTGGTGTGATCGCAACCCTCGGTGTCACGCCCGTACCGGGGACCAGCAACGGGATCGCAACCCTCGGTGTGGCGCCCGCACCGCGCTCAGCCAGCGAGCGGGAACCAGTCTCCATATGGGATCCGAACCCTCGGCGGGAGTGCCGCCACACTCCCAAGCGGCGCACTCTCCAGTGCACCACTGGGCCGGCCCATAAGTATTTTATTTTAATTTGAATATTGCAGCTCCAGTGTTGATTGAGTTGTATAGGTTACATTTCTAGACTGTTTTTATATCCTAATACACATATAGTACATGTCACAGTATATCTGATTCAAATGCTTTGTTTTTACACTTAATATAATTGAAATTGCCAATTTAGAAAACTGCACTAAAATGTTCGTCACCAGAATAAATACACTGTGTTGTATTCACACAATGAACACTAGAACTATTAAAATGAGCTAGGTCTACATTTTCCAACAAGAATAAAGTTTAAAATAATAACATTTTCAAATATGTGCAAGATGATACCATGTGTATAAAGCTTGGTTATGTGTAAAACAGAACTGTACATTTTTTATGGATTCAGAGGTAAATATTAGTAGTATAAAAACATGAGCAGGAATGAAACTCCTAACCCAGTATAAATGTGGATGAGGGTGGGTGAGTTGGGAGGTGGGAGGTACGGAGGGTCTCACCAGTCAGTGTCTGTTAAGTGTTTCATTTTTTGCAGCTTTACTGAGGGAGAATTTACGTGCCTTAAATTACACATTTTAAATATCCCTTTGGTAGGTTTTCACATATTTGTACTTCCGTGAAACTAGCACAGTAAAGATAATGAAAATATCCATCACCCTCTGAGTTTTCTACTCCTCTTCCCCAGGCACCCGCTGATCTGCTCTGTCACTATAGATTAGTTTTCATTTTCTAGAAATTTTATATAAATGGAATCAGTCATGCCATACCACTCTTTTGGTAGGGAAAGGAGGTCTGGCTTCTTTCACTTAGCCTGACTATTTTGTTGTTGAGTGAATCTATAGATCATGGTACTGGATAGATAATACCAAATTGGTTTATTCACCCACGAGCTGATAGACTGTAGGTTATGCCAGGTTTTGACTACTATGAATGAAGTGGCTGTGAACAATCGTGGGAAGCAGTCTCAGTGTGGCATGTGCTTCCCTTGCTCTTGGGTGAATAGTGAGAAGTGGAATATCTGGATCGTGTGGCAGGTGTGTGATTGACTTTGTCAAACTGCCCATCTGTTTTACAGCTGGACGTCAGCAGCCGTGATAAGAGCTCTAGTTGCTCCATACCTTTGCCCACGCTTGGGATGCGGTCATTTCATGTTAGGGGTTAGTAGGTGTGCAGTGGTCCCCATTGTGGTTTAGTTTCTGTTTCTCTAATGATTGATGATGTGGTGCATCTCTTCATGTGCTTGTTTGCCCTGCCTTTTCTTTGCTGAAGTGTCCATTCAGATGTCTCCACCACATACTTTTTTATTAGTTGACAATAAAGTTTTTTTTTAAAGATACACTTTATTTTTTAGAGCAGTTTTAGGTTCACAATAAAATTGAGAGAAAGGTACAGAGATTTCACACATACCCAGCCTGCCCCACTATCAACATCCCTACCAGAGGGTCCATTTGTTACAGTCAGCAAACCTACATGGACACATCATTATCACCCAAAGTCCACGGTTTACATGAGGGTTCACTCGGTGTTCTGCAGTCTGTGGGTTTGGACAAATGGATAATGACATGTACCCCTCGCTGTAGTTATCATACAGAGTAGTTTCACTGCCCTAAAAATCCTCCGTGCTGTACCTGTTCACCCCTCCCTTCCCCCAGCCCCTGGCACCCACCGATCTTTTCACTGTCTCCATAGTTTTGCCCTTTCCAGAATGTCATTTAGTTAGAATCATTCAGTACACAGCCTTTTCAGATTGGCTTCTTTCACATAGTAATATAAATTTGTTTCCTCCATGTCTTTCCATGGCTTGATAGCTCATTTCTTTTCTTTCTTTCTTTCTTTCTTTTTTTTTTTTTTTTTTTTTTTTTGGTACGGGGATACCTGGGGTTTTTTTTTTTT
>NW_007734792.1:37600-40034 GCF_000696425.1 Galeopterus variegatus
AAGTTTTCAACTCAATTAGGTAAATACTAAGGAGCACAATTGCTGGGTCATATGGTGATAATATGATTAGTTTTGTATGAAACCACCAAACTGTCTTCCACAGGGGCTGTACCATTCTGCATTCCCACCAGCAGTGAATGAGAGAGTTCCTGTTGCTCCACGTCCTCACCAGTGTTTGGTGTCGTCAGTGTTGTGGATCTTCGCCATTCTGATAGATGTGTAGTGGTATCACACTGTTGCTTTAATTTGTATTTCCCTAGTATCATATGATGTGGAGCATATTTTTATGTGCTTATTTGCCATCTGTATATCTTCTTTGGTGAGGTGTCTGTCCAGGTGTTTTGCCCGTTTTTGTTTGGCAGCTGGCTGGTCTGGGATCCGAACCCATGACTGGATTTATAAGACTGTGCTCTAACCGACTGAGTTGACCGACCAGCCTTGCCCATTTCTTACTCATGTTGTCTGTTTTCTTATTGTTGAGTTTTGAGTTCTTTGTATGTTTCGATTAACAGTCATTCAACAGATGTGTCTTTTGCAAATATTTTCTCCCAAGCTGTGGCTAGTCTTCTCATTCTCTTGACATCATCTTTCACAGAGCAAGAGTTTTAAATTTTAGTGAAGTCCAGCTTATCAATTCTTTTTTCATGGATTGTGCCTTTGGTGTGTATCTAAAAAGTCATTGCCTGACCCAAGGTTAGCAAGGTTTTCTCCTGTGTTCTCTTAGGAGTTTTATTGTTTCGCGTTTTACGTGTAGGTCTGTGATCCATTTTGAGTTGATTTTTGTGAGGAGTATTCTTTTCTATGTGGCTGTCCAGTTGTTCCAGTACCATTTGTTAAAAAGGCTGTTTTTTGTTCCATTGTCACTTTGTCAGAAATGTGCGTGTGTGTGAACCTAATATATACTCTGCGTGCAAGTCCTTATCAGATAGCGATTTACAAATATATCCTCCCCTTCCGTGGCTTCTCTTTTTCTCCTCTTAACTGTCTTTTGAGAAGAAGAATTATTCATATGTTTTACATAGTCTAATTAATTTTTTTTTTCCTTTCTGTCTTTTTTACTGACCGGTAACAGGATCGCAACCCTCGGTGTTGTGCCCGTACCAGGGACCGGCAACGGGATCGCAACCCTCGGTGTTGCACCCGCACCGCACTCAGGCAGTGAGCGGGAACCGGTCTCCACATGGGATCCGAACCCTCGGCGGGAGCGCGGCACACTCTCCAGTGCGCCACCGGGCCGGCCCTAATTAATTTTTTTTTTTTTTTAATAGATCTTGCTTTTGGTGTTGTACCTAAGAAATCTTTGTCCGAGGTTACAAAGATTTTCTCCTAGGTTTTCCTTTAGAAGTCTACAGTTTTGGGTTTAAGCTGATTACTGCGTGCCATGTGAGGCATCACTCTGCAGGTGGCTCTTGCAGGCAGCGTTGGGTGAAGACTCCCCTTTTCCCACTGCACTGCTCTGGGGCCATTCTCACAGCCCTCTTCCACACACCTGTAGGTTTGTCTCTAGACCAGTGTGCTGTTTTGCTGATTCACTTGTTTGTTTGATGCAGGTACTACAGTGTCTTGATTACAATAACTTTTTATAAGGTTATGGTATGTACAAAATCTTCAGCTTTGTTTTGTTTCTTCTAAATCCTTCTCATTTCAATATGAATTTTAGAATTAACATTACCATTTTTCAAAAAGCCCTGTGGGGATTTTTATTGGGATTGAACTGATTCTATAAATCCACTTGAGGTGAATTGACACCTTACCAATACTGAGTTTTCCCGTCTGTGAACACAGAATCTCTTCGTTCACAGATGCGTCTCAATTTATAATAGGGCTTACATCCCAGTAAACCTATCCTAAATTGAAAATATCTAAATTGAAAATGCATTTAATACCTAACCTACCCAACATCATGGCTTAGCCTAGCCTACCTTAAACAGGCTCAGAACACTGACATTAGCTTACGGATGGGCAAAATTGTCTAACACAAAGCCTGCTTTACAGTAGAGTGTTGAATCATGCACGTAACTTATTGAACACTGTACTGAGAGTGAAAAACAGTATGGTTGACCAGGTACTCAGAGAATGGTTTCTAATGAATGCATATCACATCTGCACCATCCTGAAGTCAAAAAATCTTAAGTTGAACCATCCTAAGTTGGTGACTGTCTTTATTTAGGTTTTAAAAAATGTTCTCTCAGCAGTGTTTTTTAGTTTTCATTGTACATGTTTTCCATGTTTTTATATCAGATTTATAACTATGTCATTTTTTATACTAAATGATTTTTTATTTCAATTTCTAATTTTTGGCACTAGTATATAGAAATAAAATTCAATTTGTATATTAATCTTGTGTGCTAAAACCTTGCTAAACTCAATTTTTTTTTTTTGAGACTGGCCGCACCGTGCTCAGCCAGTGAGTGCACCGGCCATCCCTATATAG
>NW_007734792.1:41578-75669 GCF_000696425.1 Galeopterus variegatus
TTATGCTTTTAATATTAGTAGAACCTGTAGTGATGTTACTGCTTTCAGCCCTGACATTGGTGACTGTGTCTCTGTGGCAGTTTTGATTGTGACATACTGCGACTCAGTCTACACAGAACATAATTTCATAGAAGTGACACCAAAACACAGACTTAAGAAGGGAGTGCACGTAGAAACTGGTGGAGTCTGAATTAGGCCTCTTCCTGACCTTGCAATTCTGCACCAACATGGGCATCCTTGTGTTGACATCGTGCTGTGGTCGTGTGAAGTGTATGGGGAAGGAAGGGCACACAGAGCCTCATGTGAGTCCTAGAACTACTAAAAAATACACAGTTACAGTAAGACACAGTTATTTTGTTTTATGGACTTGTTGAAAAGAGAAAGTCCTTCACCCTGTATTTTAATCTGCTTTTAGTATTTGGGCTGTTTGGAACCTTTGTTTCATAGTGTTACATATATTATGGCTCCTGCAGGACTCTTTTTTTTTTTTTTTCAGAAGATGACCGGTAAGGGGATCTTAACCCTTGACTTGGTGTTGTCAGCACCACGCTCACCCAGTGAGCTAACCGGCCATCCCTATATGTGATCCGAACCCGGGGCCATGGTGTTATCAGCACCACACTCTCCCGAGTGAGCAACGGGCCGGCCCCCTCTTGCAGGGCTTTTTAAGTTTTCATTGTTCCTTAGTTCTGAAAAAATTAACATGTGAGATTGGTTAAGAACCATTTGATAGTCTGTGTTAGACTATCCAAACTTGCAGTAGTTTTCCCACTTCATATAGGTTTTTAAAACATGTTTAGTGATACAGCAACCCTCCATGTCCCTGGGTGCTTCATGTGTGAATTCACCCAACTGCAGGTCAAAAATATTTGGTGGGGTAAAAAAAAAAAGAATACAACAAGAAATATATACATGTGTATAAATTTTCAAAAAATACAATATAACAGACATTTACAAAGCATTTCCATTGCATTAGGTATTACAAGTAATCTAGAGATGATTTGAAGTATATGGGAAGGTGTGTGTAGGTTATATGCAGATACTGCAGCATTTTATATCAGAGACTTGAGCATCTGTGGATTTCGGGATCCATGAGGATCCTAGAAACAATCCCCTGAGGATGCCGAGGGATGACTGTGTCATCTAACGTGTTACGGTGGAATTATCATGTTTCAATATTTGTGTTTTACCATTGATTTTTCTTCTCTTTATAGCTCTACCTTTAGTCCAAGTGGATGAAAAGAGAGAAAAAGTAAGGCCAAATCAAAACTGTTGCATAGTAATACTGCGGGAGATACTTGAGTCTACCCCCATGGAAGTAAGTGACCTTCTCTGAAGGGTACTTGGACGTTTCCTGAGGGTTTTTGTTGGTTTTGATTTTTTTTTTACTTCTGTGGTTTTTGAAGGTTGTGTTTCTAAGAATAAATGCTTACAGTAGTGCTGTTTCCCCAGGATTTACATACTCTGGTCATTGCTGGATACCTCTACAGAATCTCTGCTTGAGAAGGTCCTTTAGAGATCTGCCCTGTGCTGAGCTGAAAGGGGACAAGGCAACCTGGGACTGTCTGACCAGGTGGCCAGCTTTCCATGCCAGCCTTTTGCTCTGCACTGGCCATTTTCTTAACAAATGAGAAACCAAAAATTATGGAACACAGAAATGTTCAGCATGTGTAAATAGTTACACGAGAGAAAATAAAAGGCTTGCCACAACACCTTCAAAGAGCCGGCCTTAATATAAAAGCCAAATTTTTATCATTCCTTCAAAATTATTTCTCCTATTAAATGTGAGTTCCTCCATCAAAGCCACATTTGCTCATTTAGTCAACCACTCTCCTAGCCTTGGGCAGCACACGCTCTTCCACTTCTTCTCATGTAACCCTCTTGGCTACTGCGAATGCTACAAAACCCACTTCAAAGCATGTGAGAGACAGGAAAAGGATCCACAAAGGGAAGAAGAAAAGATTCCGAAGATGGGATAAGATATGAAATTTGCAAAGGAAGATGAAAGCATTTATGGACATCTTTACAAATGCATCAGCACCAGCAAATTGCAGATGAAACAGAATGAAAAACAAAAATGAAAGCATATCTCTGGCATCCCAATCAAATGCCAATCAAGTCATCCTGGAAAGGTCCAGGAGCCTAATTATTCAAGTGTCCTAAAATTCAGGAAGATGTGAGTTAGAAAAAAACCCTTTGGTTGTTAGACATGTATAATCAACCCTTCAGTATCATTTCATGTACATTTTATCCTCTTGATTCTCATTACAATCCTGTAAGGTACACAAAGCTAGTAGAAGTATGCTCATTTTGCAGGAAAGAAAACGAAGACAATTCATGCTTGTAAATGACCAGAGAATCCAAATATGACTTAGGATCAAACCAAGATTTCTGCTGCCAACTCTGAAGAGTTTTTGCTATACTACACCTCATTTTACTTTATTTTTGCATTTTAAAGCATAAATCACATTCTCTACCTTTCCATTTCAATTTAAACTTGCATGGGTAGGACTCGTGTAAAGAAATTCTTTGAAATCCATAGTGAGGGCATGAAAAAACTAAGAAAATAGAAATGTCGGCTGATGTGGTCAATCTTTCTATAAAAGTAGTACACAGTAGATGACAAGTTGTAAGATAAATGTGAGCTGATAAATGTGGGCTACTTATTTACAAGCCTGCATGAACGCCAGATGAATATATGGCTCTAATTGCTCTTCTCCATGTCCCACATGACAACATTTTTCCTAGCCCTCGACTCCTCATCAAACAAACATTCAGTACATGTTGGAACTCCAACATGCAATGCCAGCAAAGACCCCATGCAATGACAGCAAAGTCATCTAAAATAGGCGTGATGTTTGCTAAGAAGTCTGCTCTGCCCTTTGCCACTTTGTCTGGTTAAATCCATCTCATCCTTTAGGTCTATGTTCTAGATGTGATACCCCATCCAGAAGCCTCCCTTGATTCCTTAGTACTCTTGAAACTTATGATAGCAGCTGCCCATTCCATCCTGGTTAGTCTGTCTCTACCACTAGACTAGGAGCTCCTAGAAAGCAAACTGTTTAAATACTGGAACCCGGCCTAACACAGAGCAGTCATCAGTAATGTTTGTTAAACAATTATTTGTTGAACCAATGGACACATGAACAAACAAAAATCTAACAAGTGGTCCCAGCTCCAAATAGGGTTCAAACATGGCAAAGATGCCCACTTAGAAATTTGCTTAGACACTGCTGTCTTAGTGGGGGGTGGTAGGCAGAATCTTGGCTACTGTGGTGTTACACCCATGAATATGTCACATTACCTGTTGGAAGGGAGTTTGCAGATGTAATTAAGGTCACTGATGAGCTGACCTTAAAATAGGCACATTTTCCTGGATAATTTTGGTGGGCCCAATGTAATCATCTGAACTCTTAAAAGCAGAAGAAAACATCAGAGATGGGGTGGGGCTAAGGAGGTGTGAGGGAGTGGGGGAAGTCAAAGAGATTTTAACCATAAGAACTCAACCCTCTATTGCTAAGTGGAAGATGGAGTGGCCATGTGAAAAGCATGAGGAGGAAATTAATTCTTCCCACAACCAATGAGTTTGAGCCCTAGAGGAAAACTGCAGCCCCGGCTGATAACTTAACTGTAGCCTGGTAAGACCCTGAGCAGAGAATCCAGCTAGAACTCTAACATAATAAATGTGTGATGCTTTAAGCTACTATATTTGTGGTAGTTCGATATGGCAGCAATAGAAAACTAATACAGGGGGTTTCCCCAGATGTGGTAGACCCCAACACAGGTTTGATAAAAATCTTTAACTGGAGAGGTGACCCCCTCAAAACTGGTAAAGGAATAAAAAGGTGAGCAGGGAAAGAGAAGGAAGCCAATACAAAATGCTTTCATGAGCAGGTCACCACTGTGGGGAATGGGGTTCAGTCCTTTGGGGGCCTCTAGGGAACCTACAGAGCCTGCCTCAATTACTCCCCCTGAAGGTAGAAAGCTGCAACTCTGGGCAACCAATTCTCACCTGGCCTTGGTGAGGACTGCTCCCAGGGACAGGACTGCTCCAGCAATTGTGGTCTGTCTATACTTCCTTCTCCCTGGCAGGCTCTCCTCCAGGAGAGGAAAGTAACCTGATGATATAATTCCTTAGAAAGTATTACAGAATAAAATATTACCTCTTGGGGTTGCTAATGCATTTAGAAGATGACTTATAGAGAATGAGCCAATGTTTAACCGTCTCAACAGTAAATCTCAAATGGAGGAATTTTAGACATGTATCAGATGGGAGAGGAAGATGAAGACTTTCCTAGTCTCCTTACTACCAAGTTTCCATCTCTACTTGCTGCTACACCTGCTGGCAATACTTGTCTGGCTTGAATGCTTCTGAAAGTGACATAACCTGGTGAGTACAGGTGAGAGCTCTATCAAAACTGTGATCTGTGTTGTCTCTCTCCATACCATTGTACACATCTTTAACCACTTTGGGTTTCTCAAATGAAAGCCACATTATTCTCATTCATTAGTAATGATGGTAATAAATCCAAAGAACTAGTGCAAAACCTGGTACCTGGGGACATTCCTAGGAGGTAGAAGACTCCATGGAGAAATAAGTTTCTTAGCAAGAGCTAACTATACCCATGTCAGATGCAATCTCGTTCCCCAAATAATTCCCATTATTCCAAGACAATCCAAACCCCACCTTTCCTCAGAGAAAAGACTGTGACTGCAAAACAAGGAGTTTGTTTTAGAGCAAGGATAAATTGGATTGTTCTATAGAATGAGTGTATCTGAAAACAATATCCCAAGCACGCACAGCAGGCCTAAAGGAGATGCCTGTAGGTTGCCATGGACAAGCAGAACTGGCAGGTAGAAATTCCTTACACAAATCATGAAAAGCACTTGAAAACATTTTCTGGTGTCTGGCATGTGTGGCAGTACAGAGAAAGCCATGAGTAAGATACCTGCTTCTCAAATGTGGCAAGATGACCCAGAATATTCATATCAGAGGGTAGTCTCACGCACCACTGAGCACCAAGTACTACAAATCCCACTTCTCAAAGGGAAGGGTTGCAGGACACAAGGTGCTTCCACCCATGCCCAATAATGTGCGTTATTTACTATTTTCTAGGCCCTGGGTGAAGCATCATTCACGCATTGCCTACAACCACCTTCTGCTATTATTATTATTATCCCCATTTTACTCCCCAAGTGAAGCTCTGAGGGGTCGGATAACTTGCTCAAGGTCAGAAAGACCTAAGATTTGAACCCAGGTCTGACCTGCTACACTGGTCCCTGTTGCAAATATTTCCTGGCTTTTAGGGTTTCACATTTAAACATGCACAGTGATGAGGACCAAATGACTCAGCCTTCCCAGAAGGGAGGTGAGACACCCTCTGCCTCCTTTCAGCCCTGACATGTGCCACAGCATCCACAATGGGACACTCCTGAGAGCTCACCTGAAGAATGAGCTTATAAGCTTATCAACTCCCCCCTTTCATTCTCAAAAGCACTTCAGATGGCAAATAAGTGAGACTTACTTATGTTGTTACAAAAATAATCTTGAATCCACTCTTATATATTTAGAAAAAAGTCAACCATTCCCAAACCTTGTTTGGGGCACTATGGTGTAGTGGCTATGTCCTTGGGCTCTGGAGCCAAAAGAACTTTTGAGTTTACCTACTTTATTTACAAGTGGCTTGTGAGACAAAGCAATTAAGTTCACTGAGTCTCAGTTTCCCTATCTGTCAAGTGGAACACTTTATAGTAAGAAAGTTTCATAGTGACGACATGACACTCAAAGGAAATGCTTATTGGAGCATTTTGGATTTTGGATTTTCAGATTAGGATGTTCTACTGATATGTATCTTCAAATATTATTACAAAATCTGAAAAAATCTGAAATCTGAAACATTTCCGGTCCCAAGCATTTCAAATAAGGGATACTTAATCTGTACCTGTTCACGGGGCTGTTGTGAGAAACAAATGAAATAATGCACATAAAGAGCTTTGAACTATGCCTGGAATATTGCAAGCCTTGGTAAATGTTTGTCTCATCATTATCGCCTATTATCTTCCAGTTCTTTATTATTAGTGGCGAACCTCCTACTGATGAGGACACAGCAGCTCCAGCTAAGTTGAAGTAACAGCCTTCTAGTTCTCTAACTGCATAAAGTCTCAGACTTGGCCTCTTCTTATTGACCTTCTGAGCCAGCCATCTGATTGCTTGTCACTGCCTCCTTCATAGAGCACCACACTTCAGGGGGATCGTAAGTAAGATTTAAGGTCTGCACAGTGGGACTGTCGAGTGGAATTCCTCTTTTCTTTTGGCAAAACTGCCAAGATCTTCCAGAGCTGCCCCGGAAGGAGACCATATCCTGAATATTTCAATTCATTACAGTGACATATATGCAACCCACATTCTGTGCTCTAAGCTCCACACTCAGAGATGGGGCCTCAGAGCCAAATCAGCCTGGTTCCCGTCCTGGGGAAGAGCACAACATAGTGGCTTTCATCTTACCAGAAAAGAGTAGAACTTTGAAAGATTAAATAAGTCCTAAAAATCAGAATTAAGAAATAATACTACCAACTTGTATGCTTAGAATGAATGGTGTCAACATACGTCTCATTCGGGATCAAATACTGACCGACTGTCAAATGTTATTACGCTGATAAGATTTCTACATAGTGGCTTTCATCTTACCAGAAAAGAGTAGAACTTTGAAAGATTAAATAAGTCCTAAAAATCAGAATTAAGAAATAATACTATCAACTTGTATGCTTAGAATGAATGGTGTCAACATGTGTCTCATTCGGGATCAAATACTGACCGACTGTCAAATGTTATTACGCTGATAAGATTTCTACAAAACATACAGTACAACAGCATAGTATCTTTCTCCTTTCAAAGAAAAAACAGGAAGACAGAAGCTGGTCTTTGTGTCAGATGGCATCTAGGTTCAAACCCTGGCTGGCTATTTGCTGGCCAGGCTACTTAGCAAGTGACTTACCCATCTCAGCTTTATTCTCCTCATCTGCAAGATGGAAGTATTAAGATGACCAGCCTCAGAAGGCTGCTGTGTGTGCTAAGTGTGACAAAGGCAGCTAAAGCACTTAGCACAGAGCCTGGTGTTCAAAAAGTCTTAAAAATGCTTCTTATTTTTAAAGTGACTCAAAACTCACCACATTGATTCACTGGCAACAATTCAGCAAAGAAGCTTGTAATGGATTCAGAGAAGGAAAAGGTTTAATATTTTCTAATGGAAAGCTCAAAGTTAATGTACATAACTCATCTCTGCAAGTCCACTGTGTTTCTGTGTCCACTCAGACACACAGAAAAGGACCAGCTTTTGCACAGACCAGAGTACACTTCAAGGTTGGTACTGGAGCCAGCTAATGTGGGTCACCTCATGGAAATTCAGTTTTCTGCATTAGCTATTAATGGTCCTCCTCTGCTGGGCATTTGGGGCAATGGTTTGAAGTAAATGCATTCAAATAAACATCTTTTGGTGCCAGAACTGCCATGGGCACATACTTTTCTTTCAATGGTCCTGGGAAGTGGTTTGTTAAACTATTGTTCTCGATTAAAAACTCATGTGTTTGTTCAGTACAATATGGGTCGCCGCTTTGAGTGAAAGATCTCCTTGACATGGCAAAATCTCTACTTGTGACAAGCCAGTGCCAAGAAGGTTTTAACCAGATGCAGGCCCGGGTTTGATTAGCAGCCACTGAATTCCATGTAAAATCAGATAATGATGGTTTTTCTCCTCTCTGCTGAGCAAATTTCCTCAGCTTTTAATCAAGTCTATATACGAAAAACCTCTATATAAATAACTCCATGCAGTACAATGGTTTTAAAACTATGGTTCATCTCAACTTTCCTGACCTCTGACTGTTTAATCTGAGAAGGACCTGTGCAACACCAACTAAAAATAAAGGGACTACAATATTTGTTTTGGCAGATTCCATACAGATATAATAGAGACATGTGGTGAGTGGAAATTCTCTACCACACACGGAGAGAAAAGAAAGGAAAGGCTCTGGAGCCCATTTTTGTTTTCCCACTTGTGGGACAGCATCTATTGGATAATGATGATATTAGGACTGCAAGGCCACGTGCCGCTTTGGAACGCTGCACCAGACTCTGCGGCTGTGCACAGAAACCTCCTCCTCTGCTCCTCTGGATGTTCAAAGGGTTCAACTGCAAACCTGGGAAACATGAACCTTTTCAGAGAGACTGGAGTCTCAGGCTGGGCTTCTTTTCCTTTCTGGTGGGCACAATTTGGGCATCTGAAGTTAATTATTTGCAGGTGCATTTTGGCTGCATGAAATGGGTTCCCCATTAGCCTCTTGCAGGTGTAATTAGCAATTTCCACCTCACTTTGAGGGGGCAAGTGGATAATTGTGCCCACGAGGTGGTAATAGCCCCTAACGTGGTCTAGCAGAATGTCCATTGCAGACTGCTGCCTGGGTATCAAGATCCATGAAATGGGATGCAGGGCATTCAGTAATAACTATCAGGTGCACACTTGGGGTCTAGAGGTGAAGCCCCACATGGAGGGTGGGGTTAGTGGTTTTATCTGGTTCTCCACATCTATAAAAGAGGGTGGAGCGACAAAACAGCATCAAGGAACAAAGACCACAGGTGGACTGTCTGAGGCATCAGGGAATAAAAGCTCTGGGCTGATGACTTTGAGCAATTCAAGAAAAACTGGCTCTAAGGTGGGAGTGGACCAGAACTATAGAATTAACCTTTTATAGAATAAGAAAAGCAACTCCGTGAGAAAAATAATTCTCTAATAATTTTACAATAAACTTTACACATAAAGTGTTTTGACATAAATCATCTCATGTGAACTCACAATTACAATATTCAAAATTTTAGCAATAACACTTACTGAGCACTTACTGTCTGACGTTATTCTAAAACTGTGTATGTGTTCAATTAATGCTCTTAACAGACCACTTTAAAGAGTTATTACACCTATTTTAAAGAAGATAAATTGAAGCACAGGGAGGTAAGTAATATACCCAAAGTCACATGGAGCCAGATCTCAAAGCCAGGGCACAGCTAGCTTGCCACTCAAGATGAGAAAATCTTCAAATGAGAAGATGGAATCAAATAGTGAAGGATTTGCTCTGCAGGACACATCTGTACAAGATCATTCATTGGTTCCTTCATTTGTACATCCATTTACTATCTCAAGAAACACTCAGCACTGTGGTTCAGGTGCTCTGCTAGACACCAACATAATGGAGGAGACAGCCTTCTCGGCATAAATGTCAGGTAAATGTTTTACAATCTAGAAGCTTCCTTGGCTGCTTGTTTAATGTGGGGAAGGAAAAGGGGAGAGGACAAGAGAAGAAGGACAGAAATAGCAAGAGAGTTCCAAGACCAAAGGAAACCTAACCATTGTGTCCTGAGGAGGTTGATGGTCACTATAATGAGAGCTGACCAGGTGTACATATTAAACTTACCACATTCTTCATGAGGAACTTACAAACAGCTATGATATACGAACCCAATCACAACTAACACATATTGAGAGCTTCAGTGTGCCCTGCACTGTGCCAAGCTCTTTATGGAGATTATCTGGTGATGGAGAATATCTCACAATAATCAGTAAATACCATAGGCTGGGGCATAGAAAAGTTCCACACCTTGCCTGAAGTCACACAGCTGGCAAGTGGCAGGACAGAGAGAAAATGTGTGCACTCAGATGCATTCACAGTATGCCGCTGGCATGCATATGGAGTTGGGTTGAAAATGATCTTTCCTTTGATGTTTCCTAGGACCTCACTTAAAACTTCAAACAAATTTTCTTTTTCTGAGAGGGTGTTAAGGATATTTCCACTGTAAAAGTCCCCTCTGCTTTACAGGTTTCATTAAATAGCTGGGCATTTGTTCTACTGGCTTACTAAAGCCTTACAAGAGTACATTTAAAAATGCCCTGAGATTTGAACTTGGCATCGTGCAGTCATCCAAGAGAGTTTGAACTTGGCAGATTATTAGTCATTTAAGAAGTTTTGACCTTGGCATGGTGATAGTCATCCAAAATAATTTCCTTTTAAGATGCTCATTTATTCCACGAAGAATTTAAGATCAACCAACACTTGGGGCCTGTTCCTGAAATTTATTCTGTTAACAACACACTCTTCAAGTCAGTCCTTTAGGGCTAAGACCTGTTACACCCCTTAGTTAAATTACCCTGGATTACTATGGATAGCGATGAAAGTAAAGGCTCAGAGACCATCTCAGTGAACGTGCTTAACTGTTTTTTTCATCCTCATCACTGTCTCGTGTCAGCAGCTGGACCATTCTTGACTTGCAGGAGTTTTCAATAGCCATCATGATGCCCAGAATCGGCGTGGCAAATGCCTTCCTCCCTCTCTTCATTCACCAATCAGACGTGGCTTTACCAGTATCATCTTGGCTAAACTGATGGGGTCAGGTATTATGCTATGCCTTTCATTTCCACTGTAAAAGACGTGAGGGAGTCATTTGACTTCTTTGTGCTGAGTTAGCAAACTAAAATTGGGTCCATTTTAATGAGTCATTTTATGCCCATTGCAATTGAGCTGGCCTCATGAGAAAGCCAGTCATGGGCCGATTTGAATTGACCTCAGAAGAGTTCACCTGCCCCAGGGTCTTAAATTCCCATCACTTAGGCTGGACCTCACACAATGTTCTTTGAAAATCCAAATACCCTCCAAGAAGGAATATACTGTCTGCATTTGTAGTGGCCACTCTTGTCTTTGTTGACCCAGTGTCCTTCACACTTTGGCAAATGACCCTCCTATCATGCTCTGCTGTCTTGATAAATATCTTAAGCATAGGTCCCACTCCTCCCTGCCTCAGGGCTGGCATCTTACCCAGCCTGGATTGTTCATACTACATGCCCTCTTCCTCCTCACCACCCACAACAAATGATTGGTTCGAAAGTGTGTCTGTAACCCAAGCAGGACCCAGTTAGAGGTGAAGGGAATTTGAGGTTGTTATGCAAGCGCACAGAGAAAACCCATCCCTAATACTTCAAAAAGTTCATGGAAAAGTAAAATCAAAAGATAATATAAATCTTTCCATGAACTTTCTGAAGTACCCTGGTAGATGAGAAGGAAACTGCCATATGGTGGGAAGAGGACTGAGGGATGACAGGAGGGAAAGGACCCTGGTCACTGTGTTTGAGCACTGTATCTCCCCAGTTTCTCTCAGTTATGAAGACCAACTAATTTCCCTTCTGTGTTAAGCTACTTTATGTTGAGTTTCTGTCAACAGCAGTGTACTGACTCGTGGAATAACTACTTTGGAATTGATTTTATTTAAAGTTAAAAAGGACGCAAGTGAATGAGACAAATGACAAGCACATGCTGACAAGGGAGACACATGGCTGGTTTAAAGGAGGTGCCCCATAGGAGAGTCTGGAAAGCTTCAGCCTCCAGGATCAGCAACAGGGCCATAGGCTTGTAGCAGGAAGGGTATTTTGGGAGCAGATCAGAAAGGGAAGAAGAAATTAAATAAAAAACTCTTAGTACAACCACTTTGAAAAATAGTTTTACAATGTCTACTAAAGCTGAAAAAATATACATACCTGTGACCAAGCAAATAGCAGCACTATTTGTAATAGTCTTAAACTGGAAACAGCCTAAATGCTGATCAAGAGAAGAATGAATAAATGAATTATGAGCTAGTCATGCAATGGAATACTATACAGCGATAAGAATGAATAGACTCTGGATACACACAATATGGATGAACCTCATATACATAATGTTTTTTTTTTTGTCTTTTTTCCGTGTCTGGCAACGGATCGCAACCCTCAGTGTTGCCCCCGTACCGGACCGGGGACCGGCAACGGGATTGCAACCCTCGGTGTTGCTCCCGCGCCTCGCTCAGCCAGTGAGCGGGAACCGGTCTGTATGTGGGATCCGAACCCTCGGGCGGGAGCGCCGCCGCGCTTCCCAAGTGGGGCACTATCCAGTGCGCCACTGGGCCGGCCCCATATACATAATGTTAAGTCCAAGAAATCAGACACAGAGCAGTACATACTGCATGATCCCATTTGCACAAAGTCCAATAAGGAAACCTAATTCATGGTGCTAAAAGTCTGGATAGGGAATACCTTTGGGAACGTGGTGACTGAAGGGTGTAAGTCAGAGCTGCTGCAGTGCTGGCCTTGCTCTATTTCATGATCTGGACACTGGTTTCATGTGTGAGTTGAATTTGTATAAAATTCTTCAAGCTGTACACTAACGATTTATGTACCTTTTTCTATGTGTGTTAGCTTTAAATTAATTTTTTTTTTTAAATGTCTACTTCACAATGTTGCAACAACTACTGGACTTGCTTTTGAAACAATCCTTACATTTCGGGTTCTGGAACATGTAAATAATTATTCCTCTTGCCCTTCTCAGTTTTATCTGTCTTTCTTCTTTCTGCCTTTCCTACCTTCCAACAACCATGTACTGAATGCTTCAGGAATACTAGGGTCAGGGCCAGAAGAATATCCGCCAGAAGCCGTCCTTCATTCTGCAGGTAAATCTTCCCTTTGTCTTTGATGTTGCCCACCCACTCACCTCCCACCAAAGAAAGAGCTTTGATAGGGCAGGAGAAGGGAGCCAGTGACCTGGCCTACTGGAATTGAGAAGCTTTCTCTAGACCCATAGGTGAGTAACCCAAATGCAAAAGAAAGAGCAAGGGTGTGGCCAACACCATATTGTACTATCTACTAAACTCATTTTATCTTCTTCTTGGCATGAAGCTAGGTTTCATTTCCAGACACCCAAGCATGCAGAGAGCCATGCAACTGACCTCTATTTAATGAAGCATGAGTGAAAATAATGTGCACCACTTCCATCCCTAAATACCCATTTGTATTAGTCAGCTCAGACTACCATAACAAAATACCAGACCCAGTGACTCAAACAATAGAAATTTATTTTCTCAGGAGGCCAGAAGTCTAAGATGAAGGTGTCAGCAGGTTTGGTTTCTTCTGAAGCCTCTTTCTTTGGCATGCAGATGGCCACCTTCTTGCTGTGTCGTCACATGGTTTTTCCTCTGTGTACATGTACCCCTGGTTGTCTCTCTTGTCCTAATTTCCTTTTTTTCTAGGGACATGAGTCAGATTAGGTCCCTCCCAACAACCTCATTTTAACTCAGTCACCATTTAAAAGGCCTTATTTCCAAACACAGTCACATTCTGTGGTACTGGGAGTTAGGATCTGCACATAAGAATTTGAAGAGGGAGGCACAATTCAGCCAATAATACCTCTCATGATTCTCCAGACTCTCTCCCCTTTGTATTAGTCCTTTTTGTGTTGCTATAACAAAATACATGGACCTGGGTGATTTATAAGAAAACAAAATTTATTGCTTACAGTTTCTGAGGCTGGGAGGTCCAAAGTCCATCTGGTGGTGGCGACAGTGACCCAAGGGTCTCACATTGCGAGATGGTGGAAGCAGAGAGAGCAGAGAGAGAGAGAGAAAGACAGACTCTCCTCTCTCTTCTTTTAAAGCCCTCAGAACCACACCCCTGACCACCACTTTTAATCCATTTACTACTGCATGGTCCTACAATCCAATCACCTCTTCAAGGCTCCACCTTTCGATCACCATAATAGGATTTCCCACCCTCTTAACTGTCACAGTGGGGGCCAAGCTTCTAATACATAACACTTAGGGGACACAATTGAAGCTTCAGTGAGTTTTGGGGGGATGTAATTCAACCCACTGCAGATGTGAAGCAGTGGCTGGAGCTCTATGTTGATGGCAGCCTCACCCTAGACATGGAGAAGCCCCCTGAGGTGGAAGGACTCCCTAACAATTCTGTGAAATGGCTACACTGGGATGCAGACTGCTGGGTTTGTGTGTGAGAGAATAAAGCCTTGGGGTTCAAGCCGTTATTAATTTGGGTTTTCTTTTTTTTAAGCATTTGACCAAACTTAATTCTAACACCAAGTGTATTCCTGTCTGGACATGACACCCAGAGATATGTTTCCTGGTGTCAGAGGGTTCTCTTTCACTACAGTAAAGTATATCGGGCTTCTGGTTTGAAAGTCAGTCTCTTAAGAGTTTGGTCAAAGTTGATTAATTCCTGAGACTCTTACTAATAGTTTCATTGATAAAATCAAGTTTCTGTATTTAAAACAGAGTAAAATTGTTGGACTGGAGCCCAAACTTTGCTGACCTCGCTAGCTTGTGAAGCCTAATTTGAAATAGCTAGGCAGGTCAGACTGTTATTAAAATAAAAATAATCGATCTAACATCTGTATAAATTACTAATAACAAGACTTTGATACTTTTTGATTACCTAAGCATTACAGGCATATTTTAACAAACTTGAAAAGCACAGAAGAGTATATATCAGAAAAGAAACACCAACCTTATCCAATACTGCAGAAATTAACAACTGTTAACATTTTTGGTATATTTTCAGTTATATTTATTCCTATGTTTTATGCATAATCAAATCACAAAATAACAAACCGTATGAGTCACAGGCAGTCCTGATTCATAAATGGTTTGTGTTCTAAAGCTGGTAAACTAGTCAGTTAATTTTGAACATACCCTCCCATGGAAACAATGTTTTAGTTGGACATGATGTTTCCAGTCCTCTTACTAACAATACCACCCTGAAAATTGGGTGACAGAGAGTGAGAAGATCATGTTCTACTTTTCTGAGCACAGGCCATCCTTGAGCTAAATTGTGAACAGGCAAAATTGACACTGATATCCTCATTTTGTTCCTCTTCTCTCCTTCCTTCCCTGGATTTCTGGGTTGAATGCCACATGTGCATCTGAGTTTTCACTAGCATTACTTTTTTGGGAAGGAGAAATGCTCCTTCCTCTCATCAAGCATGAGGTTCATGTGGAAACTGTCAGTTACCCTCCTTGAGTCTCTGGTACCAAGCCTGACAGTGGTTCTTCCCGATTCCCCGGTCAGAGCAAGTGGTCTAGAATTGAGTGGGGCCAATCAGTGTCCTGTCTGATACTTTCCAAGTGGAGCCAGTTGGGAAGCTCTTTCCTCTTGGATCACCAAGTGACATGATCAAGTCCTCAGCTGCCTTCTGTCTCTGCATCCACAATGATAATCCCAAGCCCTTTTTCCATCTCAGTATTTGATTTTGACCAACATCCAATGTACTTATTAGTTATATAACAGTGATAATTATGTTCTCATCTGCTGTACCGTACAGGCTGGCTAAGATGGAATAGCCTGCTACAGCTTATCTCTCTTGCTAATCACAGCTTCACATTGGTAAAATACAAAGGCAGCTTCCTGAGGACTTTGAAAGTAATATGGGAACAGCAATCCAAACAAAACTCCTAGGGATAACTTGTCTTTCTGGCCATAGAACTGGGGAAAGAAGTCCCTGAAGTCCAAAGAATTTGGAGGGATACCCCAAATTTCCCCCTCTTTTGGTCTCTTTCAGATTTGTGCCAAGGCAGACCCTAGTTGCAGAGTGGTGCTGCAATAACCAGGGCAAGAAGTAGTTAAAACTCCAAGAAGAAATCCCATCTTTCTGACAAGAGGACTTGAAAAGATGGCCCTGTAAGCTGGAGAGTGTGAAGCAAATCTTGGATAGGAAAGAGCTGATGAAGAAAATTCTGTAATTCTGTATGTGAACCTACAAAACTATTATCTTCATCCCTAAACCATGCATGTGCATGATAGATCCAAAGGCTTTGAAAATTAAACTGACATTGGAACCACCACCACAGAAGGTTGAGATAGAACTTGTGGTATGAACCTAACAGTATTCTTCAAAGGATTTTAGCAGGACTGAGAGTCTAAATTATAAAATACTCAAAATTTTCAGTATACTTGACATTTAAAAAACAGCAGGAAAAATAGGACCAGTTTTCAAAGGGTCAACAGATGTTAATTCCAAGATTTCCCAGATATTATCATTATCAGACAAACTTGAAAGCAACTATTATAACTATGCTCCTAAGATAAAGGTTGACATACTTAAAATGGATGGAAAGATAGAAATTCTCAGCAGAGAAATAAAAACTATAAAAATAAAATATCTGAAATAAAAAAAATCACTGGATGTCTCAATGGCAGAATGGAAATGACCAAGGAGTCAGGAAACTTGAAGACAAATCAATAGAAATCATCCAATCCAAAGAAAAGGAAGAAAAAAATTTAACAAAATATAAATAGAGCCTCAGGGACATTTAGGACAATATCAAAATATCTAATATGTATGCCACTGGAATCCCAGGAGAAGAAAAAGAAAGCACTGCTGACAAAAATATTTGAAAAAAACGGTCAAAACCTCTGAAATTTGGTGAAAGACATAAATTTAGAATTCAAGAAGTACAGGAAACTTCAAACAGGATAAACTCAAAGAAACCCTACTGCAGCTACATCAAAAACTGCTAAAAACCAAAGATTAAACAAACAAACAAACAAAAATAGTCTTGAAAGCAGCCAGAGAAAAATGACATATTACATAGAGGAGAATGATGAATGAAATGGAACAGTCTTGAAAGCAGCCAGAGAAAAATGACATATTACATAGAGGAGAATGATGAATGAAATGGATGACTTCTCATCAAAACTGTGTATCCTTCATCAGAAATCACAGAGACTAGAAGGCAGCAAAACAATTTCTGAATATCCTGACAGAAAAGAAATATCAACCCAGAATACTATAGCCAGCAAAAACACACTTCAGAAATGAAGATGAAACAGAGAAGACAAAGACAAACTCAGAGAATTTATCAACAGCAGACCTGCTCTAAAAATGATTTTTAAAAGTTGCTCAGGTTAAAAGAAAATGATTCTAGAGGGAAACCTAGAAATACAGAAATAAGGATGTTCAACAGCAATGTTAAATATCTGGGAAATATAATAGACCATATTTTCTCCTCTTAGGGCCTTCAAAATATGTATGACTGTTAAACACAAAAATTATAATGTTGTCTGGTGAGGTTCTCTATGTACATCTATAACACATATGGCAAATATATAAGTGAAAAGTGAAGAGAATAAGGTTTCTCTATTATAAGGTTTCTTTATTTTATTTGAAATGGTAAAATATTACTTTTGAGTAGACTATGAAAGTTTAGGTACATATATTGTAATCTCTAGAGCAATCACCGGTAATACAAAGAGATATAGTAAAAAAGCCAACAGATAAATTAAAATGGAATGTTAAAAAATATTTGAATAACCTAAAAGAAGGCCTAGAGGGAAAACAGAAGAACAAAAATTAAAGAGAGAAAACAGAAAACACATAATAAAATGATAAACTTAAATCAAATCATATCAATGATTATAAGTAATAGTCTAAACATACAAAATGAAAGACAGAAACTGTCAAATTGTATTTAAAAAGCAAGACTCTAGTATATTCTGTCTGTGAGAAACCCACTTCAAATATAAAGATATACATAGGTTAAAAGTATAAGAATGGAAAAGACATACCATGCAAAAACTAAAGAAAAGAAAGTTGCAGTGGCTACATGAATATAAGACAAAGTCAATTTCAGAACAAAGGTTATTGCTAGGGACGTAAAAGGTCCCTGGCAATGAAAGATGTTCATTACATAATAATAAGAGGTATAGCAATATTAAACATTTATGTACTTAATAACAGAGCTTCAAGATATATCAAGCAAAAACAGAGTTGAAAATATAAATAAATTATTTTACTCTGGACTTTAACACTCCTCTGTCAGTAATCAATGGACTAAGTAGAAAGAAAATCAATAATGAGATAGAAAATCTGTACAACATTATTAATTACTTTGACTTAACGAACATTTACAGAACATTCCACTCAACAACAGCAGAATTACACATAGAACATTCACCAAAATAGGCATATTCTGTGGCTTAAGAAATTTGAAAGAATAAAAACAATAAAAGTATGCTTTCTAACCATAATGGAATAAAACTAGGTATCTATAAAAGAAATAGATCTGGAAAAATACCCAAATATTTAGAAAATACATTACACACTTCTATATAACCCATGGGTTAAAAAGGAAGTCACAAGGGAAATTTAAAAATATTTCTAATTGAATGAAAATGAAAATACAACATATCAAAATATCCAGGATATGGATAAAACAGTGATTAGAGGGAAATTTATAGCACTAAATGCTTTATTAGAAAACAAGATAAGTCTCAAATCAGTAAAATTGAAATTAGGAAAATAATACAAAAAAATCAATGAAACAGTTTGTTCTTTGCAAAGACCATTACAGTTGATAACGTTCTAGGCATACTGACCGAGAAAAAAACAAAGATAGAAAAAATACCTATATAAGGAATGAAAAGAGACTACCATCATTAGAAACCCTAAAACATTAATAAAAAAAATTACCTACAATTTTGTTCATAAATCTGATAACACTGATGAAATGGACCAATTTTTTGAAAGAAACAAACTATAAAATATCACTCATAAAGAAATAACCTAAATAATCTATTAAATTATACCTTGCCACTCATAAAGGTAGATTATAATGGCAACAACAAAAACTATAAGCCCACAGATCAAAAAAGTACAATGAACAACAAGTACAAGAAACATGAAAAAAACTAAAGCAAGGCACATCATAATCAAATTACTTAAACCAATGATAAAAAGAATTCTGAAATGCACCCAGAAGAAAACAGAGACACATTACGTACAAAGGTATGAAGATAAGGATGACATTAGATTTCTCATCAGAAACAATATAAGTTAAAACACAGTGGAGCAAAATATTTAAAGTACTGACTTAAAAAAAAAAAAAAAAAATCAGTCAGCCTAGAATTCTGTACCTGGAAGAAAACATCTTAAAAATGAAGGTGAAATAAAGATTTCCTCAGAAAAACAAATGTTTATACAATCCTTCACAAGCAGATTTGCACTACAAAAAATGTTAAAGTCTTCAAGCACAAAGAATACCAGATGGATACTCTGACATACAAAAAGAAATAAAGAGCAACAAAAATGTTTGACTTTTTTTTTTCTTATTATTTAAATATCCTGAAAAGATAATTAACTACTTAAAGCACAAATAATAAAAAAGGTATTATGGGGTTTATAACAAAAATAAAAGTAAAACTCATTACAGCAAAAGCACAAAAGCCAGGAGGGAAAAAATGGAAATATAATGTTGTAAGTTTCTTTTACTACCTGTGAAATGGTATAACAGAGTTTGAAGATAAACTTTGATAAGTTAAAAACATACACTATAAATCCTAAAGCAATCACCAAAATAACAAAATAGAGCTATAATGAATAAACTGACAAAGAAGATAAAAGTGAGACAATTACAAATCTTCAATTAATCCAAAAGAAGGCAGCAAAAAGACGTGTTAATGAACAGATGGGGCAAACAGAAAACAAATGACAAGATGATACATTTAAACCTGACCATAACAGAGAATCACATTAAATGTATTTTTTCTAAATACCCCAATTAAAAGGCAGAGCTTTTCATATTGGACAAAATAACAACATTCAAATATATTTTGTCTATGAATAATCTACTGTAAATATAAAGACTCAAATAGGAAAAAGGTAAAAAGTTGGAAAATGATTTGCTGCTACTAATGAAAAGAAAATTGGAGAGGCTATGTTAGTACCAAAGTTAATCTCAGAGCAAAGAATATTAGCAGGGATGGTAAGGATCATTCTATAATGATAAAGAAGTCACTTAACCAAAAGGACATAACAATCCAAAATATTTACTCCCCTATTAACACAGCTTCAAAATAAATGAAGCAATTCTCACACTAGAAGAAAATATTTGTAAATTACATATGCGATAAAGGAGTCAAATATAGAACATATAAAGAACTTTCAAAATTCAAAAACAAAAAAATAAACAACCCAATACAAAATGGGCAAAATAACCGAACAAACATTTCAACAAAGACTCTACTTAGGTGGCAAATAAGCACAGAAAAAGATGGTCGAGCTCATTTATCTTTAGGGAAAGGTGAATTAAAACCATAATAAGATACTACCAAACACCAATTAGAATAGCTAAATTAAAAAGAGGCTGACCATACCAAGTGTTGGTGAGGATTTGGAGAAACTAAAATTCTCATTCACTGATGGTGAAAAAGTAAAATGGTATGACCACTTTGGAAAACAGTCAATAATTTCTTAAAAAGTCAAGGATACCCTGCCATGTAATCTAGCCATTCCACTCTTAGGTATTTACCCAACAGAAAATGAAATATTTATGTGTAGAAAGACTTCCACAGGAATGGTCATTGTGACTATTTATAATAGCCCCGAACTGGAAACAATCCAAATGTCCTACAGATGAATGGATAAATAATATGCCAGTATTGCTGGCATACTAGCAAGCTTTAAAAAGGAATGACCTGTTGATTCATGTAACATGAACGAATGAAAACAAGCAAGTAAAAAAAGAGTACATACTGTATGACTCCAATTATGTAAAATTCAAGAAATTGCAAACTAATATATAACATAGCAAAATAAGGCAGATCAGTGTTTGCCTGGGGATGGCTTGGAGGGGTCATGGAGAGGCATGAGGGATGAATTACAAAGAGGCACTAGGAAATTTGGGGAAGTAATAGTCATGTTCATCATCTTGACTGTTTTACATGTGCATCCATATGTCAAAATGCAAAGTTGTACATATTAAATATGTGCAGTTTACTGTGTGTCAATCATACCTAAATAAAGTTGTTAAAATTCCAACTAATAAACTGTTAAATAAAAAAAAAATCTGGCAACAACCAAAACAATACAGGAGCTACTTTTTACTGGGTGTTTGCTGTGTTCTAGGTGCAATACTAAATGCTTGTCATGCATTATATCACCTAATTCTTTTGAAAAATAAAAAAGGCAAGTACCATGATGGTTCCTACATTTAAAGATGAAGACTACGTTAGAGAGAGATTAAATAATTTGCCCAAGATCACATCATTAGGAAGGAGTAGGGCTGGGGTTTGATTCCAGAGTGATGATCTTAATAACAACACCATGAGGAAACGGAAGAGAAGGCCACAGGTAATTGAAGATCCATCCCAGATCTGTCTAATTTCAGAGCCCAAGCTCCTAATCACTTCATTGTACTGCATCCCTTGTTGAAACGTCCTGCCAGAAACATTATAGTCAGCCTAGACTGACCAGACCTGTGCTAATTAAATGTTTACAAGTATTTCCTGGTCCCGATACTCAGTATGAATGGAGCTCACGCTCATCGTTCCTCAGTTTTCATCTAACCAACAATGGTAGCATGAAGGAATGAAATGAATAAACTCAAGGTTACTAGCAACATTTCCTCAAGTTAAAAGAAAAGGGAGAAATGAAAGCTCAGAAGAATATCAAGAAATTTTTCTAAAGCCACACGGTGAGCAGTGGTGAAATTGGAACTCAAACTCAGGTTAGCTAATTCCAGAGGAGGATGACTTCTGTCTCTCCAAAAAAGATGCTCAAAATCTGACAGCCAGAAAATCACACCCTTTAAGACAGCCATGAGTGGTTCAGAAGTGTTGAAGGGCTACAGATGAGCCAAGACAAGCTTACAAAGCAATGCGGGTATCCTGTTCCAGAGACACACAATGAATGTCCAGCTCTCCTTGTCTCTGAAGACAATGCATTCCAAGCTCCCACCCTGTTGAAGAGTGGAGGGGCTCTGTTATTCAGTTGTCCAGCACCCCTGCTATCTGAAGGCTAACTAATTATTTTCCTTTATAATTCACTGAAGACTGATAACTATTATTTCCCTGTCTAACACATACTGACAAGTGCTCTGGTTAAATATAGTTGCTAGGAATTGAGATGGAAATTTTTTTTAGTTCAGTGATATCAAGGGTATGTGGACTCAGGATTCCAGAACCATCCCAATTACCTCAGGGAAATTAACATGTCAAATTAGTAAAAAAGAGAAAAACTTTTTTTCCCCCAGATTACGCCTTTAGAAAGGTGAAGTAGGACTGTAGGGTTTGCTGTCCTCCTATTTCCTGGTTAGCAGGGAACTTCCAGGGATCAAACGTTAGTTGAGGAGCTTTAAGAGATGAGTTTTATGCAAAAAGGAAAAGAAGTAAGAAAGACAAGTAGTGGGAGATGAAGGAGAGATCACAGTCCATGAATGAAAACATCCAATGTATTTATAATGGCTCCAAATCCACACAGGACTGCTGTTGTTCTCCAATATCCACTGTTCTCTTCTCTAATTATGGAAGTTCAGCAGGCCTGTGGAACTCAGCTAAGGACTACATTTTTCAGTCTCTCCATCTGGATGGCCATGTGAGTAAGTTTTGGCCAAGGGATGAGCACGGCAGTGATATACACAGCAACCAACTGTGCCCTAAAGCGAAGGAATATGCTCTTCCCACCCCTTGTTGCTTTTGGTGGTTGGGGCACAGACTGAACAGAGCCTCTCCATCTGGATGGCCATGTGAGTAAGTTTTAGCCAAGGGATGAGCACGGCAGTGATATACACAGCAACCAACTGTGCCCTAAAGAGAAGGAATATGCTCTTCCCACCCCTTGTTGCTTTTGGTGGTTGGGGCACAGACTGAACAGAGAGAGCTGGAGCAGCCACTGTAGAACAAGAGATGGAAACTGTCACGTGCTGAGGATGGCCGAGCAGTAAAACAGAAGGAGTCTAGGTTCCTGTCAGTATAAAACAAACAAGTCAGTCCCAGATGACCTATACAGACTTTGATGTAAGGAAGAAATAATCTCCTATCTTGTGTAAACCACCAGATTTGGGGGTGTCTTTGTTATAGCAGCCTAATCAAAATCCTTCACAGATCACAGAAACTAATACATCAGATCATATGAGACTGATAATTAGGAGAATAATATTGAATTACACTGATGGAAAGGAGAATTTTATTTCACTGTGACAAACCCTTCTGGAACACTCTTTCTTAACCACCAGATGGTATAAGTTCAGGAAGAGATCAAAAGTGTGATTTATTGTCATAGAGTTAGAATCTAGAAAATGTAGTCAAGTTATTGATCCAGTTTAATTTTCCCTTGCAGCTTCTTTCTGAAGGCTTAAAATATTTCACTTTAAATGTGGAATGCTTGTGGGGAGATTTCTGATGCTGAAAAGCACAAGTTCTTTCATTTCCTTAATCCCACTGGAAAAATGTGTGGCCCTAGTGCTTCATGTCAGACCTGTTGGCTCCTTCCTTTGCAAAGGTTCCAGTTGTTACACTAAAATCACACTGGATCATATTAGTTCTCTCCTCTCAATTTCCTTTTCTTAAAGCTTGGAGCCTCATCATATCACAATGAAGGATTGTAAAAATACAGGGTAACAAATGTTTTCTGCTGGGCTTGGTAAATTGGAATGAGGCAAGGATTGTGCATTTACACCCAATTTACTTCAGACCATATTACCTATAGAATAACTTGTGAGTTCTCAGATAAAAGAAAATAATGGAAACCATGCCAAAGTAAATGAACATATTTCAATTTCTTTCAAATATTAAATGCTGATATTTTCCTCCAGAAACATAAAAATGCATAGCAGTGGGGTCCACTTTCATGGAAAATTGGTATATATTCTCTACCATCACTTCGGAAAGGCTGAATATATGTAGTCTACATATGCTTTCCTATTCCTCAGTATATAAGCAACACAAAAGTGTGCAAATGTTCACTAAAACACGATTAGTAGAACATCACAGCAGTACTATTCATAATAGTCCCCAAATGGAAACAGCCCAAACATCCATGAAAAAACAGAATGAATAAAAACAAACATGGTATACTTGAATAATGGAATACTCTACAGCAATGAGAATGAATTCACCACATGTACACACAGCCCTACTGATGAATCTCACAAACATAATGTTGTGCAAAATAATCCAGAAAGAAAAGAATGCATACTGTATGAATCTATTAATACACAGTCCAAAACCAGGCACAATTAATCTATGGTGTTAGAAATCTCATAATAGTGATTACCTTTGAGTGAAATAATGATTGGGAGAGGCAGATTTCTGTAGTGTTCACATGTTTTGCTTTTTGATTTGGATGCTGGTTACATGGGTGTGCTGACTGCATGAAACTTTACCAAGCTGAAGTCATATAACTTGTGCTCTGTCATATCTGCATGCTATATCTCAATTTAATAAAACAATAAAATAAAAGAATACGTGAATACAAAATATCACAATTGTTACACTACCAAAATCAAAGAAAAGTGTGAAAAGATTGTTGCTACCCTCCATCTCAAATATTGATGTCAAAGAATACTATGGACATAGCTGTAAAGTGGGTAAGTTATATCAGAGAACAAAAAGAAACAGAATAGAAAATAGGCAAAAATGGAAAAGCAGGACTGTATTTTAGGAAAATCTGCTAACAATATTTGGGTCTAGTGCAAATAATATAAAACTTCAACACCAATCGTTTTACTTACAAGTAGCAATTTTCCCTCTTACACTTCACCATTTGAATGACTTAGAATCCATTTTTTTCAATGGATCTCAAAGGAAGATCATGTCATTATTATTTGTTTTCTCTAGACCATCCATGGAAAACCAGGTCCGCTGGGCTTAGAATGCCCAGAACACTAGATTCAAGAAGCTTGTTGTGTGTAAAGGGATGAAGGTAACTCAGTTCACAGGAACCCAACTTAATTTTTCAAAACGGCTGCCACCTGCACAAAAGGTTGTGCAGACAGAGCAAGCAGCTGAAGAAGTTCAGTCCTCTTCAGTGTCAAACACAAATAACGTGTCAGCTAACACCCCCACTGTGGACAGAAGGGACGAGGAAAGTCTTAGGGAAAAGGGCAGTCTCTGAATTGGAAATGACTTCTGGAAGGGACTGAATCATTCATCCTTTCTCTCTCTCTCTCTCTCTCTCTCTCTCTCTCTCTCTCTCCCTCTCTCTCTCTCTCGGCAGCAGCACTCAGCAACAGTATTGGTTCTGATTTCAGGTTATGTTTGCATGATGTGTTTGGTCAGGAGAAGGAATTTCACAGAGATGGCAGCCTTCCATTTCAAGACAGTCAGAGCTCTTAATGATATCCTTGCCTGCCCTGCCACTAGGAAACTCAGCAGAAAGCTTGTGCGGTCTGTGGGGTAAACGGCAGAGTCCACTGAGCAAGTTCCAAACCCACTGCCTCAGACATCTACCTGTTATTTGTGGAGGTAAGAGAAGGTCTTTTAAGGTATGACCTGAAAACCAGAAACCATCAAGAAAAGATTGATAGATGTAAAAATATGAATGTGTAAATGGTAAACACATACTCACAAACACAAACAGACTGGAAAAATATCACCAAAGTTTATAAGAAGGGGTATATATCTTTAATACGCAAACAGACTTATCAAATGCCCTATCAGACAAAAACGGCAAAAGGAAGAGACAATTATACCGTCTCACAAAGGAGACGGTATAAATGGATAATAAACTTATAAGCTCTCCATTTACTATAAATAAATGAATAAATAAAAAAGAGGGGTTTCCCCTTCTTTTTACTGGGAGTGGGGAGGCTTCCAAATCAAAAAGACTTGAACAATTGTCAAAATTCACTGTTGGCAAAAGTGTCTAGAAATGGACTACCTCATATGAGCGTAGTTATATGCAAGGGATTGAAAATGTGTGATCTCCAACAGCAAGACCTGTAGACAAAGTCAACAATTATTCACAGGGAGCAGTTATACAAATCACAGCATGATGGGTAAAGTAGAATACTCCACAGCTATTCAAAACCTTGACGTAAATATGTGCTTAGCCACACACAGCAAGGCTAATGATATAGTGTTAGGGAACCAAGCTGACCGTGTGTAGCAAGTACTATTTCACCACTTTCATATAAAATTATGTACATGTGCACATAGAGAGAGGAAGAGGATGTATTTTTAAAAGGAGGAAAAGAAAAGGGAAGTTTCAGTTAGTAAAATGTTAACAATGACTATCTCTGTATTGTGGTAATTTGGGTGATTCTTCTTTGCTTAAACATTTCTGAATTACTATGATAATAAAAGCTATTTATTTTTATAACTCTTAAAATGGTATTTTTCACTTTGAAAAAACAAAAACATAAAACCAAAAATCATAAAATAAAGTAACTGAAAAAACTTTAGACACACTTGGAGCTCATACTTCTGACATCGTATTTAGCCCGGGTTAAAATCTTCTCCTCTTCCCTCTGCCTTTTAGCAGAAAGTCAATCTGTTTCCATGTCCTATTAATTTTGCTTTCACTCAACACTCAATAAGCATTTGTGAAGCTTATATATTTTTTTGTTTCTCTCTCCTTCCCCTCTTTTCCAATTCTCCTCCTCCACTAGGTTCCGTCTCTATTACCCCTCACTCAGATCACCAAGCCAGGAGCTGAATGCCCTGGGGTAACAGATTTTGGCATGCCAAGCCAGGGTTTCTGTATAGGGCAGGCCACTGAACTTGAGTTCGGTAACAGCCAGAAGTCCAAAATCAAGATGTCAGCAGAATTGGTTTCTTCTGGAGGCCTTCAGGGAGAAACCATCCCATGCTTTGTTCCTAGTTTCTGGTGATGGCCAGCAATCCTTGACCCTTCTTGACATGTATGTAGACGCATCACTCCAATCTCTACCTCCATCTTCACATGACCTTTTCCCATGTTGTTTTCTTTTCTGCCTGGAGACCTTCAGGGAGAAACCATCCCATGCTTTGTTCCTAGTTTCTGGTGATGGCCAGCAATCCTTGACCCTTCTTGACATGTATGTAGATGCATCACTCCAATCTCTACCTCCATCTTCACATGACCTTTTCCCATGTTGTTTTCTTTTCTGTCTCAGAGGACACTTGTCATTGGACTTAGGACCTATCCTGATACAGGATGATCTCATCTTGATATACTTACCTTAATTACATCCGCAAAGACCCTTATTCCAAATAAAGCCACATTCTAAGGTTTCAGGTGGACATATCTTTTGAAAGCCACTATTCAACCCATACATCAACACTGGTTGAGAGTTTACTAGGTACCAGGCACTATTCTAAATAATGTATAGTAACTCATTTTATCCTCACAGTAACTGGAAGAAGTAACCACTCCCTCACTTTATAGATGAGGACGATAAAGACATAGAAAGGCCTAGAAATTTTCCCAAGAGCTCATGGGTGGTAAAAGGTAGAGCTAGTTTTCCAACCCAGGTAATCTGACACAGGAGTTCATCTTCTTCAAACCAGGATCAACTGTCTCAGACACATTTAATAGAATCAAAGTGTTCTAATTAATAGACAGGCTCACTCCTAGAGAGTCACATTGTTAATCTAAAAAGAGCCCCCAAACTAGGCAATGTTAGGAAATACATAACATATATGCCATTGCAGCTTCCACCCAACCATGTCAGACATCACTAATTGATCACAGAGTTCTTTCCTATGGAGCCCTAAGTGCTCCAAACATTCATTAGCGATCAGTTCAAGGTTATATTCAGGATGAAACTTCTTTGCCATCTTGGTTCTAGAATCTCTTTTTTAACAAAAAAAGAAAAAGAAATGCAGGGAGCAGAAGGGTTCTGTTTGGTCTCTGTCCTGACAATCCCCTGTCCTGTGTTGTAGCCTGCCTTCTACTAGGACTCATATCTGCCTTCCAAGTCTGACGACAAAGCTAGACTGTATCACATCACACAGCATGGAGAGCTAGCCAGAAGTCCAGGCTCAAAATCCAGACCTCATAAGACTTTGTTTGAAATCCAGTGACACAAGGGCTGCGGGCACATTCTTGAAAAAGCTCTGGCCTTAGGAATAAACTTTGCTTCAATCTCTGAGAAAAAATACTAGATAATGATTTTCTTAAGCCAATGATGGGGTCTGGCAGTGGGATGGGAATGCACATGGGAACAGGACAGTAGGTGGTACTGGCCTCGAGCAGTCTCTTATGTGGCTTCCCAAGAGACAGGCCTCATTCTCAGCGTTCTCTGCGATCCGGCCGCTCTTCACATAAACTTCACCACAGATAATGGCATCTGCTGCAACTCTTTACAATCCAGTACTTTGCCTTTGCCTTTATTTAAACACACACACACACACAACTAGCAGGAGCACACAGGAAAAGATACATAAAACATTCCAAGGAAATAACAAAACTTTCCCAGGTTGCACACACAACCTGCAAACTTGAGGATCACCAGGGCTTTCTTGTTTTGGTTCACACTATCATTACGTGAAGCATGTTAATAACATGACTCTAGAGCTATGGTTTTACATACTTGTTCCTTGCTTCTCCCATCTAGAGGTTTAAAAATAACTTTTATTGTATACATACATATATTTCATATATATATACATATATACATATTCTTTTTTTGCTTTTCCTGCCCATCCAACATTTTAAAAATCCAGATAGACCATCTACTCTTCAGACTGAGTGGCTTTAAAGAGCTCTTATTAAAGTGAACCACAAGAAAAGTGCATTTAGAGGGAAAAAAAAGAGTCCTTTGGATCACATAGGTGTCACATCAATGCTGACTGTGGGAGTCTGTCCTCATTATTGAATTCCCAACATTTAATATGTTTCACTAAGTTAATTAAAGCAGAAAGAGCCCAAGGTCTCAGGCCCTTTGCAGAGAACATGGCATCTTTACTAGCAATTCACTTCAGACTTCGTACTCATTTATTACTAAAGCAATGTTTAGTCTTTACTAAACATTGCTGATGTAATAGAATAACTACTATAAAAATAATTGATGTAGTAGAATGTGCTTCATAGTAATTACACCATAAGAAAACGTCACTTGCTTAGAATTATTTTTTATATTTTACTAATGCCAAAGACATAGATTCTTAAATATAACTCCCTTATTATAAAGGTGAGAAAAATATGGCCCAGAGATAATCAGAAATGCTAAATGTCACATAGCTACTTAATAACAGAACAGAGACAAAAACAAGGTCTCCTAGCTCCAGTTCTATACCTCGTGACCTCTTTAAAGCCACTCAGTCTGATCATCAGATTATCTGCACAGAACATAAAAATCCCTAAAAACAAAACAAAAACAACAGCTCATAAGAGAATTAATAAAGGTTTTGGTACATGGATTCTTCTGAATCCTCCCACGTTTATGGCTGAAGTCACTCCCTGAAGGCAAGAACTCAGTCTGCATTCGCTCATTATTGAATTCCCAACATTTAATGTTTCACTAAATTAGTAATAAACTGATGGCAGCATAGAAATTTATTTCAAAACTACTGCATAAAAATATATGTCCTGCATTATCCCCCCCAATTTTTTTCCCATAAGTGACTGGCATATTCATCAGCCCTCGATAGGATTTCTCAAACTTGGAACATTGACATTTGGGCTGGATAATTCTTTGTTGTGGGAGGGTGCCCTGTGCACTGTAGGATGTTTAATAGCATCCCTGGCCTCTGCCCTATAAATGCCAGTAGCATACCCTCAGACTTCTCCCCAAACCACCGCCCAGTAGTGACAACAAAAAGTAATGTCTACCAGTGGTCAAATGTTCCTTGGGGGTTACAATTGTCCCTGGTTGAGAACTGATCTAAGGTGACAGCATAACCACCCATGCTATTCATAGGATACAAAAGCTTGAAGAACCTAACAGCTGTCAATTAAAAGACACACATAGAAAGTGCTCAGGAAATATACATATGAACTGAATTAGATATACTCTAATCAGCTTATGTCAAACCTCACCACCCTTGAAGACATTATGGTAAATGAAAGAAGCCAGTCACAAAAGGTCACGTATTGTATGATTGCACTTGTGTGATATACTGAGAGTAGTCAAATTCATAGGCATGAAGTAGAATGGTGAGTGTTTGAAGGGGCTGGGAGAAGGTGGAATGGGTAAAGAATTTCAGATTGGGAAGATGAAGAGTTATGGAAACTTGTGTGATATACTGAGAGCAGTCAAATTCATAGGCATGAAGTAGAATGGTGAGTGTTTGCAGGGGCTGGGAGAAGGTGGAATGGGTAAAGAATTTCAGATTGGGAAGATGAAGAGTTATGGAAGTGGACAGTGGTGATGGTTGCACAATACGTAATGTACTTAATGCCACTGAACTGAACACTTAAAAATGGTCAAAACGGTAAATTTTAGGCTTTGTATCTTTTACCGCACTTCTTAAAGAAATCATCATAAGATCTAATTCAAAAAAGCACAATGCACCTCCTAGATATGATTTAAAACTCCCATATTCTTGTAACCTGTGTTTCATTTTTGTTGTTGTTGTTTTTGGTTTGTTTTGTTTTGACAATAAACTCCTTAGCTAAGGAATCTGAAGACTAAGAAAATCTTCCTCTTCATTCACAGCCAAGTACGCCAGCAGCAGCTGGGGCTCTGGGGCTTGCTGCAGAGCAGTGCACTTGCACACACCCGGGACGCAGGCCCTCGGGGAGGCCCCCTGATTTAAGAGCCTTCTTGTGTGAAACACATCAAGTCCAGATCCCCTAGGGACCCGGCCTGTGGGCCACGTCAGCCCAGAGCCCTTCCGATTGCCAGGATGCTCTTGACAAAAGACGGTCTGGCACCGAGCAGCAGGGCCATTATTTTCATTTAAACCATACATGTCATGTCCTGTTTGTGAGAAACACGTTAAACAACTCAGAAACACATTCACAATGGGCTCTGAAGTGGGATTCACATTCCTATGGGCTGGCGTACTGTAAACTGGGGGGGAGGCTGGTGGTGAGGGTGGGATGGCTCATCGCCCTTTTTTTAACAGAGAACCCTCCCCAAAGTTCAGCTGATAATGGGGGACTTCTAGTTCTTGATCCGTGTGGGTCATGCATTTTTCTTGTGCCCAAAACCATGATGCTCAAAGCATGATAAGCCCACAATATCCATGGGAGCCCAGTACCCTGAATTCCTTTATAATTCTCTCTTACCAATTTTTATTTTCATTAAAAGAAGAAGAATTCAACTAAGGAAATAATCAAGAGGAAGACAGTGTTCTCATTTCCACTTAGATTGCAACAGCAGATGATCTATCTGCCATCACTGAAAAACACCTTAGAGACGTAAACCACTCCAATAAAACCAAATTCTGCTATCCCAAGTCACCCCAACACGAGAGCATCTTGGATGGAAATGCTCTCACCTATAACACACGAGATGAAAATTCCCCATTCACGAGAAAGAAATAACTAATAAACACCGAAAAAATCATTCAGTCAAGTGTAATTTGAACTTATCATGCTGCTCACTTACTAAACATAGTATTTATATGCAAACCTCCAAGAAAAGTACATTCTAATATATTAAAAGTAGAACCCACATCTAGGCCTTTGGCCAAGTCAAATAATAAACAGTGTGATAACTATGTCTACTTTCATGCCCTGACATTTCTTTAAGGGGGAAAGATTTATCATTTAAACCATTCATATCACATCCGGTGGAAGTTTTTTTTTAAGTTGAACTATTTTCTTCAAATGCTTAAAGGCAGATTAACTGTAAAGAAAAACTGAAGCAAACAGAAAAAAGTCCTGTGGAACCCATAAAAAAAATTTTTTTTAAAGGAACTATATAGTTTATCAGAACAAAGGTGGAGCTAGCAGATTTCCTAAAAGCCAAAAGATTTACCTACCAGGATGTGTTGAGATGTGAGGGCAAGAGCTAGAAAGTCTTATTTCCCGTCCCCTGGGACTGATACTTGCCCTGATGAAATATACCAAAGTTCTGCAGTGATTTAAATTTTACTTTGGCCTTAGGTAAAAAGTTGTCCCTGGCCTATTAAGTGCAACTAGTGAATAATAATACACTTGGTCATCAACCCTCCGGTGGCAACATCCCGTTCTTTCCTCTGTCTGTCAAAGGAGAGATGGACATTAGGCCTTTGAGAAAGACGAAAATCAGGCTCCTCTTGGCACTACTAAAAAGAACTTTATCTTTGCCTTTATTACAAATGCAAGAGGATGTCTGTCATGGGTAGAACTGGTCTTTCTGATATCAATAATTGGCATCAGAACTAAACTTGGGCCTGAGGTTGGCTAAGATATCCCAGTTTTGTGTCTTCAGACATCAGCCTGGCAGCAGGCTTTGTGGAGCTTACCAATTCTCCAGTGACATTAAGTAACAGCCCTCTTGCTTGAGTTATTTCCCCTGGCATATTCCACCCAAAGAATGGCTTAAAAGAAAGAAAGACCAAATGACAAATTCTGTGGATCAGGAAGAATTTTGTGGCTCATCCAATACTGAACACTATTCATTCTTCATCAACTAATTCATGCAATTGGCACTGTCCCAAGTGCTGGAGATGCGGCAGAGCGTGAGATAAAGTCTAGCCTCTCCCAGAGCTTCCATTCTAAAAAGGGACAACAGACAATGAGCAAATAAACAAACTACATATGTACAGGCGTGCACACACACACATATATACAGACACATACAAAAACATATATGAGGGGGTCTTCAAAAAGTTCATAGAATGATTCATATTTCCTTTTAATCCCTTTTTTCCACAAACTTTTTGAAGTACCCTCATACACTTCAGTGGCATTAATTATATTCACAATGTTGTGCAATCATCACCACTATCTATTTCTAAAACTTTTTCACCACCCCAAACAGAAAACTGCTATTCCTTTCTGAAGGCTATATACAGTTAGACCATTAATACAAAAAAAAACCCCAAAACAAACAAAAAAAACTGCACACACACACAAAAGTAGAAAAACTGACAAATAATTAACAAGAGAAAAGGTGAACTAGAAGCATACTTATATCACTTATTTTTCTCTTGTGTTCAATAAAGGGCTAACAATGACTCTGACTATGATTGTATTATATAGGATACTCAGCCTCTGTGTTGAGAGAGAGAGAAAGTGGCGCAAAGTGGAGAAAGGGGTGTCTGGAAAGATTAAGATTAGCCTTTTGGTGGGGAGGTCCTTTCCTTGTCATGAAATACTTGATTTTCTAAGATTTGCTGCCTCACCAAGTGTGGACTCTAATATCTGAAATGGTCAGGTGCCTTCTCACATCTATGTGCTCTATAGAATGTATAGCCATCCAACTAAATCCAGGTCTAGAAATTCTCTACCCCTCCTTACCCTGCTCTGCAAGTAATACATAACCTCAAAAACATGTAACAGAACTATTTTTCTATATCTTTAGAATGTATAGCCATCCAACTAAATCCAGGTCTAGAAATTCTCTACCCCTCCTTCCCCTGCTCTGCAAGTAATACATAACCTCAAAAACATGTAACAGAACTATTTTTCTATATCTTGGCATCAAAACTTAATAATTCATAGAAGGAACAGTACCTTTTTCTATTGAAACTAACCTGCAATATATGAGGGTCTTCAAAAAGTTCATGGAAAGATTTATATTATCTTTTAATTCCATTTTTCCACAAACTTTTTGAAGTATCCTCATACATTTAAAAATAGTTCACAGGGACTGGACCCTCTTCCTGCAACCAAGCACACTGCTAGAGCCATGGGTCCTGTCCAGGCTCCTGAGGCTTGAAGCCAGGGACCAGACCCTCCTCCCACAACCAGGCACACCGCCAGCACCATGGGGCCCACCCAGGGCCCTGAGGCATGGATTGGGGACTGGATACTTCTCCCACAACCTGGCACACTGCCAGCACCACAGGGCCCACCCAGGGCCCTGAGTCATGGAGCTGGGAACTGGACCCCCTCCCACAACCAGGCACACTGCCAATGTCATGGGGCCTGCCTGGGGTCCTGAGGCATGGGGCAGGAGCCACCAGCAACTAGGTAAGGAGCATGCCAAAAACATCACCTCCACGTGGGTGGCCCACCACAGCCACCACAATAACCATGGCTGCCACGAAAGCGGCTATATGCCACAACCACCATGCAAATGGTCCGGCAACCACTGGAGTGCATTGACACAAGGAGAGTCACCAGCAGAGACCAAAGAAAAGAAGAGGATGTCTCTCTCCACAAAGCCCATTCCAGAGAGACAGAAGAAGCATCTGCTCTGTAATATTGGGAGACCTGAACACACCTCTCAGCATTGGACAGATCATCTAAGCAACAAATTAACAGAGTAACCATTATTCTTTCAGAAGGAGAGAAGAAATCTAGAGTTATCAGAGGTGGGAGGGAGAGGGGAACGGGGAGAAATTGGACAAGGGGCATAAAGAATAGGTACAATTTGCAGCAATATGTATGCAAGTAATATTGATTTGATCAACATATGTCAATGTTGAACCCCCAAAATA
>NW_007734792.1:76413-87391 GCF_000696425.1 Galeopterus variegatus
TGTGTGTGTGTGTGTGTGTGTATATTCACAATACAAAAAAATGATATCGGGGAGGGAGACAGAAACAAACAACTATGCATGTATCTGTCTGGCTTAGAACTTCATTCCATTCAGGTCTTCAGTGTCAACTTATCAAAGAGGGCTTTTCTGACCACATTAGCTAAAATAGGACCTCTCTTTCCTCTTATCCTACTCTATTTTTCTTCTTCTTTTTCAACATTTTAAAAATTGAAATAAAATTCACATAAAAAAATCACCATTTTAACCAATTTAAAGTGATTTTTGGTGTACTTACAATGTTGTGCAACCATCACCACTGATAGAATTTGCTTGTGTTGTCCCTGCTAAAACTCATGTGGAAATCTGATCCCCAATGTGGCAGTTCTGGAAGCTGTTCGAGTNCCTGCTAAAACTCATGTGGAAATCTGATCCCCAATGTGGCAGTTCTGGAAGCTGTTCGAGTCGTGAGGGTGGATCCCTATGAATGAATTAATTCTCTCCCTGGGGGAGGAGGGGTAGTGAGTGAGTTCTCGCTCTATTAGTTCCCACTAGTGAGGGTGGATCCCTATGAATGAATTAATTCTCTCCCTGGGGGAGGAGGGGTAGTGAGTGAGTTCTCACTCTATTAGTTCCCATGAGAGCTGATTGTTTAAAAAACCCTGGCACCTCCCCTCTCTCTTTCTTGCTTCCTCCCACCAGGTGATCTGCTTGTACCCGCTGGCTGCCTGCCACTTGCCGCCATGAGTAGAAGCAGCCTGAGGCCTGTGCAATAAGACAAAAAAACCTCTATTCTTTATAGCAAGGCTCTTTTTTTTTTTTTTTGGCAGCTGGCTGGTACAGGGATCCAAACCCTTGACCTTGGTGTTGCAAGGCTGTGCTCTAACCAACTGAGCTAACTGGCCAGCCCATCCTCTGTTCTTTATAAATTACCCAGTCTCAGGTATTTTTGTTATAAGCAACAAAAATGGACTAATACAGAAAATCACCACAAATTCTAGAACATTTTCACCACCCCCCCAAAACCTCATAGTTATTCAACAATCACTCTCTATTACCTTTTCCCCAGCCCCTGGCAACCACTAATCTACTTTCTGTCTCTGGATTTTCCTATTCTGGGTATTCCATATAAATGGTATCATACAATACATGGCTTTTTCTGTTTGGCTTATTTCATGTGACAATATTTTCAAGGTTTCTGCATGTTGTGGCACATATTAATACTCCATTTCTTTTTATTGCCAAATAATATTCTATTGAATAGATATACCACATTTTGTTTATTCGTTCATCAATTGATGAACATTTGGGTTGTTTCTACTTTTTGGCTATTATGAATAATGCTGCATGAACACTCATGTGCAAGGCTTTATGTGGATATATGTTTTCATTTCTCTTGGGCATAGATAGATCTCTTTTTAACATTCACNAAGGTTTCTGCATGTTGTGGCACATATTAATACTCCATTTCTTTTTATTGCCAAATAATATTCTATTGAATAGATATACCACATTTTGTTTATTCGTTCATCAATTGATGAACATTTGGGTTGTTTCTACTTTTTGGCTATTATGAATAATGCTGCATGAACACTCATGTGCAAGGTTTTATGTGGATATATGTTTTCATTTCTCTTGGGCATAGATAGATCTCTTTTTAACATTCACCACCACTATATATGTATGTGTTATTATATACATATGCACAATATATATCATGTTGTGCGTGTATATACACAAATATGTATACAGACATATACGAGAATGTATACATACACAGACACTCGTGATAACTAAACCTCTACTTTAAAAAGGAAACACACACTACTAAAAGACAAAAAATGTAAAGATAGCTAAAATTTTTATTAGTTTGAACTAATAAGAGTTGGTTCCTATTAAACACAGCATTCTCAGCTTTATTTTCTCATAATGTCATTCTTACTCTGGGCTATAACCCTGTTTATATATTACATGTCTTTGGTACATGTAAAAAGGAATTTAAATTTACAATCCTGGCAGAAGAAATAGATTTATAAACTCTAAAATATAAGCTCTTATTCAACATACTTAAACGTACTTAAAACACTACTGATAGTAAGCTGCCACACAGCAAATGTGTGATCTAAACAACTCTGAGCAAAAATATTTAAAAGAGGCTTCAACGCCTTTCACAAAGGCCCATTACTGTTCACGGGAAAACTGAAGATAGGTATTGCAGCCCTGCTGAAAAGCATCCGAGCACAAGCAGTAGATGTGTCCTACCTTAAAGTACTCTGATTTACAAAGAGAGAAGGAACTTTTTGATCCAAAACACAAGTCTCTTTATTGTGCAGCAAGACAAAAATATTCTGCAACACAACTAGGCTGAAAATACCAAAAATGCAATTCCTAGGTGATTCCATTTAAACAAGTCACATCACATAGATGACACGGCAGGCAGGGTTTAGGCCAGCTTCAACACTGCTCTCTGTTTTAAAGCCCAGGGGCTTGATCCTGTTTTCCTGGCATGCTGGACTTAAACTCTCAATCTGCTCATTTGCTGAGGTCCCAGACTGCCCACAGCCTTTCTACTTCCTCTGCCCAGCCTCAGATCCCCTCCTGGCCACAGCACTGTATCCAGGGCTCTTCAAAGAACTGGCCTGCCTGTCCCTCTTGCAGCCCCCATGTATCCTGAGTGCCTTACTAGGTCATGCCCAGCAATTCTATCAGTTGGACATAGCCATGCATTTCTCCTAGAAAGCCCTCAAATACTGACCTCTCTTTACCAGCCTCAGGCTCTCCTATCCCCTCTCTTCTGATGTCCCTGTTGCAGATGGAAAGACTACAGTTCTCTAGGGGTTTACTTCCTGGGCTGCTGGAAGGAGGCGGCGGGAATTCCCAGCTGTGGCCTCACAGTGCTTTGCTCAATAGAGAAACTTTGCCCACAAAATCATTTCTTCTTACTTTTTTCCCCTTCTTCTTCCCTTCCACCCCACCCCCTCTTCACCCCTGGGAGTAACTCTAAGCTGTTTTAGAACACCTTCATTACTGCAGGGCTTCAAACAGTGGTGGGGATAGGTCTGAAAGTACACGGGCTGCTAAAGCTGTCTTCACGGTGTCCATGCCACTGGGGCAGAGGCCTAGAATGACCTTAAGTCTCCAGGCTCCCTACCACGCCAGCCAGGCCAGGCTGCTCCTAATGAATAACAAATGGGCCGTTGGGATGCATTTGCTCAGGACGAGCTGCCATTACAAACCGTTTTGTTTTTTTAGCATTGTGGTAATGTATCATCTTGCTTGGCGGGATGTCATCTTCGAGAAGGTCACCAAAGATATGTACGCCCTTCCCCAAGCTCCCCTCCCATCCCCCAATACCCTCAACACCACCCCTCCTTTACAGGAAGATAGGGCAAAAGTAGACAAAGTGCTCGACACGCTGGTTTGCACCCACGGAACCAGAAAATCTAGGACTCTGTGCATGGTCCTGCTTATCAGCTACAAACACTCCCTGTTTTGTGAAATGGAAGATCTTTACTACAGATAGTGGACAGGCCACGGGGGCTACAGAGGATGGCACTGTGCCTTCATAATCGATTTTTGGGGGGGATATCCCCTTTGTCCTAAACTAAGAACTCAAATCTCAATCCACAGAGTAGGAAAATTTTTTTCCACACCTCCTACTATTCATCTTCATTTCACAGATATTTAAAGCATGTATTACGTTGCTATGGACAATTAGCCTTTTATCCAATTTTACTTGAGAGTTTAACTCTCCTACCCGAAGGTTTTAATTATACCCTCAGCCCCATACTTAAGCCTCGGTTCCTGCAGCTGGAAATCTGCCCCAGTGATGTTATAACCTTGTTAATGTAACAAAAGAGGAGTTTACTTAAAACTGGACTGACTATGGACTTAAGCCAAATTTACTTGAAAGAGGAAAGAGTCTGTCAAAAATCCTATAGTAAACACGGCAAAGCAGTTCTTTCATAGCCTTCCCTTAATTCATAGCGACAAGCAATTTACATGTAAGTGGATTCATATGCTCTACCAAGAGGCCGCCTCTCCAAGCTGGGGCGGCCCTGTGTGCTACCCCCCACCCACCTCCCTTTTTTCTTTTCTTTCCTCCCTTTTAGCTTTTTTTTCTTTCTCGTTTTTTGGTATGTGGAGTAGGCTGTTCTCCTTAGTGAAACAGCATAAATCCACTATGTTTTAATTGCCCCAGAGCATAATGAGGGCCCTCTAAACATTTACCAAGCCAGTCGCTGTGAATAAAGGCAGCCGAAATTTCCAAAAGCCACTCTCAGACATGACTGTCGTCCTGTCAAATACACACTTCATATTCTGTCTAGCTTGCTTATATGTTCGAAAATCTCTCCAGCTAACGAGGTAAGAGTTGTGAGCTTTAAGTGGGAGCTGCTGATCAAATACCAGAGCCCAAGGTTTTCTCTGTTGCCAAAACCCTGCAGGGCTTCTTACCTTCCACTGTTAATTAGATTACCTATTTTAGTCCACACACTAACAAAAAGCATGCATTAGACTGAACACATATGACAACAAGGAAAGGGTTGAAGGGAGAGCCTTCTGAGAAAACATTAAAGGAAAATACTACTCTTAATATTCTGGATAATGGGGGATAAAAGAGACTCTGCAGGTAATTTCAGCCTGCAAAGAAGTGGGGGTGGGGAGGGGAAATCCCTAACATTTTAGAAGCAAAATCCAAAAAATTAATTTCTCCCAAGTAGAAAGCCAGGCAGGGGTTTGCTTTAGCTGCATTATTTTCAACTGTGCTGGTTGACAAAATCCATCCATAGCAAACAACTGGCCAGCACTCAAGTTTCTTTCATGCACATTGAAAGTTTAATTAGTTCTAACTAGATCAAAAGTTGTTTTTCCCCCTTTGGCATGTAACTGTATCATTTCTGTGCTGTTTGGAAGCTGAGAGACATCAAAGGCAGGTCCATTATTCTTGGGGAACCTCCATTCCTTGGAGGCAATTCCCATCTACCTCTCCCTCCGGACTACCCAATCTCATGGCACACTGCACCAGGTGGCCTAACTGCTCCTGAGAATGACCCTAGACAACCCCAAACCAACCATTACACGTGGAATCATGGCAAAACCCCCCAAACACAGAACCCGCAAAAAATATTCTGAGGTTGAGAGAGTCTACAGTTTAGCATCATTTACACTCATGATATGGGGACTCTATAAGCTTCACATTCTAGTTGTTTCTTTATCTACTCAGAGTCTCTGAGATAAGCCATGTGACCCACTTTAAGCCAATGACGTAGGCAAAGGTCCTTGGAAGGGGATGTTCTTTCCCAAATAAAAAAGGATGTCCCTTCCTACAGGTGAAGTCATTTGGTACTTACTCTTCCTTCTGTTGGAACACAGATGTGATGACTGGAGCCATGGCAGCAATTTTGCAACATGAAGATAAAAGATGACCATGACAGAGGATAAAACAGAATGGCCATAGTAAGACACTCTACACCTGTACTGCCTACCTCCAGACTTACCGTTGTGTGAGTAATGTATTACTCTGTTTGTTGGGTTTTCTGTTAGGGCAGGCAAGTACATTCCTAGCTCATACCTACCCTGACTTCTCTTTGGCCTACGAGATGTGACTACAGAGAAAACAGGGTTTCTGGACACTCTACAGATTTACCTGGACCCATATAAGAAAGGATTAGATGGTAACTTGAGATGTAGAATGTCTGCTGCCCAAACTAGTCACACTCCCCTTCTAGCAGCCCCACCACATGCCACAGGATCACACAACACAATTACTAAATTGTGGTTTTATCACTGTCTGTGATATTTTGGCTTCCCCTGGGTTCCAAAATATTATGTTTAAAAATCTCCATACTTGTCTTTGGTTGTGTTCCAAAAAGAAAAGACATTACTGGAGAGCATGTGCCTTCCTAAGAAGCACTGACGAAAGTACATCTTGAAGTGAGCACATTAATGCGTGTCCTTTAAACCCTCAACTTCCCATTTTCCCATTAGAGCCTCCTTAATTTGGCACCCCAGGATTCTACTTAAATTACCTTCTTAGTTGGGATTAGGGGAGCAAAAGGAGACCACAAGGCCATGACCCCAACAGTTCAAATTGTCAGCGCCAGGAGACTGACACACTTTTCTCCCCACTAATCCCACACTGCATGGCATGGTCTCAATTTCAGAGAAATCTGAACACTTATACACTTAGCCGATCCCCAAGCAATTCAGATAGACTCAGTTCTGAATAAGTGAGGCATTTATGTATCTTTAATATCTCTACTTGCTCAATGCCAGGGCCTCCATATTTTGATAAAGTGATGACAGGATGAACACAGAGAACAAAAAGCGAAGGCAAAGCAAACAGTGTAACTACATGGAAAACCTATGAGCTGCTAGAATTTATTTTGTATGTTAGAGAGGGAATATATCTCCCTAATGTAATTTTCAAAATGTAGATTTTAGAGGCCAGTTGATTTTTTTTTTCCTTTTTCAAGAAAACTGAAGCAGAGTTCGGCTCAGAACATTAAGAGCCAATTTCTAAAAGCCACTTGGAATTATCTTCCTCCTGAATCCCCCAAAAAAGTATACTGAAAAGGACTTTAAAACCCCTTTTCTGTCTATAGCAGCACTGTCAAATAGAAATATAACACAAGCCAAATTTTCCAGTAGCCACAGTAAAAAATGTAAAAAGAAACAGATGAAATTAATATTAATAATATTTTATTTAACCCAGTGTATTCAAAATATTATTCAAATGTGCAATCAATATAAAACTATTACTGAAATAATTAACGTATTTTTTCATACTAAGTTTTTGAAATGAGTGTGTGCTTTATACTCACAGCACACATCAATTTGGACTAGCCATATTTCAAATGCTCAATAAACTCATGGCTACAGTACTGGACAGCACTGGTCTACAATACCTATCTTCTCTAGTAACACACACACACACACACACACACACACACACACACAGAGTCAGTGACACAATGGCTGTCATACTAGCATAATAATGTGTAGTCCCTCCCACCCATCCCACACACTTAGTAAAAAAGGGGGGAAGGGAATATAAATTAGCATGAGGCATATTAGAGCTTAATCCAGATGAAATTGCTGATATTCACCAATTTCTGACCTATAAAAATAACAATTTAATATGGTTCAACTTAATATTTTTAACCTAAAGATTACATGAGAGGGGTCATTGTGACATCCAGAACTAGGCACTTAATGGACCTCCAAAAAGTTCACTGACACGAGTGTTTGCTGACTGCAAAGGTAAAGACCACTGTATTTTAGGTCTAAGAGCAGTGTTACATTAACTGCTGATGAGCTTAGCTACTCCTGTACAAGTAGTATTAGTCCATTTCTGTTGCTTATAACAGAATACCTGAAATGGGGTAATTCATAAAGAAATGAAATTTATTTCTTACAGTTTAGAGGCTAGGAAGTCCATGGTCCGGGGGCACATCTGGTGAGGGACCTGTTCTTGGCAGGAGCTCTCTATAGGAATGCAGGGTATCACAGGGCAAGGATGGGCTGAGCAAGAGAGCTAACCTTACTTGCTCTCCTTTTAAAGCCATCAGAATCATACCCATTACTCCATGAGTGTATCAATCCATTCATGGGGGCACAGTCCTCACAATCTAATCACCTCTTAAAGGTCCCACCTTTCAATTACCATAACTGGATTTCCCACCCTCTTAACATTGTTACAATGGAGGTCAAGTTTCCAATACATGGCCTTTTGGGGGACATATTTAATCCATAGCATAGGCCAATATGCAGTTTCTACAAGCCTTACTGAAAGATAATATCTGATCAAAAAGCAAGACACTGGCCAATGACAGGTGTTCCTAACCACCATGTGCAACTCAAGGCCTATGACTGAAGACTCCTGGAAGCACATCACATAGATGCCTCAGAAAGCCCCTCAAATTCAGTCTTTACAAAACCATCACCATCATCAACGTCACTGTCATCACCATCATCACCAGCTTCATCATCATTGTTGCCACCATCCCCCCTTCAAACAGATTATAAACAAACATGGATATGGACCATAACTTGTATGTCTCTAACAAATTCACAGCTCTGTGCAGAGTCCCCCTTAAGAGATTTACTGAGATATTCCCATACCATATAATTCACCCATTTGAAGTGTACAATTCAATGGATTTTTGTATAGTCACAGAGTTGTAAAACCATCACCCAAATCAACTTTTAGAAAATTTTCATCACCCCAAGCAAAATTTCGTACCTATTACCAGTCACCTCCCACTCCCCCTCCACCAGCCCCAAGCAACCACTAATCTACTTTCTGTCTCTGGATTTGCCTATTTGTCATATAAGTTGAATCATACAATACGTGGTCTTTTGTGACTTCTTTCACTTAGCATGATGTTTTCATGGTTCTTCCATGCTGTAGCAACTATCAGTATTCCATTTACTCTTATTATGGAATAATATTCCATTGAATATTTTGTTTTATCCATATTTTGTTTATCCATTCAATATCAATTCATCCATTTGGATTGTTTCCACTTTTTAGCTATTATGCACAATGCTGCTATAAACATTCATGCACAAGTTTTTGTGTTGCTATATGTTTTTATTTCTCTTGGGTATATAACTAGGGGTGGTATTGCTGAGTCATATGGGATTTCTGTGTTTAACATTTTTAGAAACTGCCAAACTGTTTTCCAAAGTGGCTGCACCATTTTACAATCCCTCTGGCAAATATATAAGATTTCCAGTTACTCCGCATCCTCACCAGCACTTGCAATTTTCTGTCTTTTTTTCTTATAGCCATCCTAGTGGGTGTAAAGTGGTATCTCACTTGGATTCTTTGAATTGTTATTGTTAAGTTGTAAGAGTTCTTCATACATTTTAGATATAAGTCTCTTACCAGATACATGATTTTCAAATATTTTCTCCCACTTTGTGGGTTGTCTCTTTTTGATAATATCCTTTGAAGCACAGAAGTTTTTAATTTTGATGAACTCCAGTTTATCTATTTTTCCTTAGTTGCTTGTGCTTTCAGTATCATATTTTAAAAGGCTATGTCTAACACAAGCTCACAAATATTTGTACCTATGTTTTACTGTAGTAGTGTTATAGTATTAACTCTTTCATTTAGGTCTATGACCCATTTTGAGTTCATTTTTGTGAATGGTATGAAAGTGCCCTGTACATAGCTTTGAGTTTTCAGAAATAAATAGTCCACACAATTTTTTTTCTAGTTCATAACCACATTACCAATAATTTCTTCTTCACTGGCAATGATATTCAAGAATGCTTTCTCTTCAGCATTTTTGAAAGAAACCTGGCATTCAAGATGTCCAGGGAATTTTGCACAGGAAGAATCCAGGAAAGCTAAAAAGGCTTTTTTGTCAAGTCATTGTTAATGTTGGTTAAATTGCTCAAAAACTTATTTTATATTGCCTTGTGATTTCTTTCATTGCCTTGAATGATTTCTTTATTCTGAATATTGAAAATTCAATAGGTGTTTATGGTTTCTTGTGTTTTGGTATTATTTAGTCTTCCTTCTTTCCTCTTCCTTCCTTCAGGGCTGGTGTGTAACAGGTGCTAAATGCATGTTTTGGGGTTTAATTTGAATAGTTAAACCCTGTGCATGATTTCTGAATCTAAACAATAATAGTTCCCTTTCACTCAGTGACTATACATGCACTATTCCATCTATATATTTTTTAAAATATTTATTTCACAATACCTAAAGAGTAATAAGCATCACTCCATGTAGATTAAAAAAAAGAGAGAGAGAGAAAAATAGTAATAAAGTGCATTCACATCTATGCAAAATGTATGCATGGGAGAAGAGGCTAAAGGAAAAAAAGAATTTAAAATGTTAAGTCTTTTTCTTGGATAAGTGCTTTCTTATTTTTGATAGTCAGTGTCTCTCATAATATGCATACATAATTTCTATTTTTTAACAAAAGGTAAATCTATTTCAAGATAAACATCATTTATTCTAGATTTTTTATATATGCAAAGAGAAATAACATCGCTGCTATCAGTCACTTTAAAATGCCATAAAAAAGAAAGCACTTTTATAATTACAAAGTTCTATACAAATGTGACTTACCATTTTTATCTTGAATAAAAATAACACAATGAATGAATACTATCCAAGCCATTATACTGTTAGAATATCTGGCAGTTAGAGAATTTCTGATCATCAAGTGCAGATGATCGTCCATATTCACTTGGCCCTGCCATAATGATATCATACCTCCTCCTCCTTTCTCCTGCTTTACCAACCACGTGTACACCTCTACATATTAAAGAGAAATTTACTGCTCCCTTAATCTTTGCATGAAGTAACCTTCACCTCTAGAGCTCACCAGGAAGCACCTGAGTGTGTGTGTACCACGTACAAAAACACATGCACACTCAGGCTCTGCCTGTCCAACAGGCAGGCTTCACTCCAGAGGTGGGAAGAGCTGGTCATAATACAACCTGTGTCTAAGGTGCAGGAACATTCACTAGATTCCCATAATCTGTTTGTTGGCTGGATTTAAGAAACCTGGAGCTTGTACTTGATCGATTCTGCTCTGGGTGCCACAGGGGCCAAAGCAAATGGCACTAAGAAAATTCAGAATACAAGGGCGTGATTCAGTCAGCTTACAAAAAAAGGAAAAAGAACTCCCTGGCAACAGAAGTCAGCCCTCCTGCCCTCCCAGCTGATCTCGGAGAGCCCTTGTTCTGTGGACTTCAACATCAGAGGCCAAAGCCCTTGTGATCCTCCACTGGCTGCTGCTCAATAAAAACACCATCCCATTCCATAATTTTGATCACTATTATTTCCTCAGTTAATAAAACTTAAAGAAAACATGTTTTCAGAGATGCTAAGGGGTAGAAACCCATTTTGACTGAGGTCACCCTTGGCAGGAGTCAACTCTTCTCCTAAAGTTTTATATTCTTTTAAAAAATCATTGTATTATTTCAAATATTAAAATAATAAAACATTATTTTA
>NW_007734793.1:0-277 GCF_000696425.1 Galeopterus variegatus
CCCTGCAAACTCGTGCTCCCAAACTTCTCACTGTTGCTCAGCAAAGCTAGGAGCTCTCCAGGTAACATCTTCCAGTGTCCTTCAAAGGCAGTTTGGTACCATCTTTTGTCACTTACTCAGTCCCCTGGAGTCTCATTTTCCATTCAAGTATTCCTTTCAAATAGATACAATGATTTTTCCCAAAGGGGATTCTGGTGGAATAAATCTTCTCCATCACTTTATTTCAAAGTTCAAGTGCAAGGACAGATCACAATGAGGCAGAGTGGCCAGAGAAGGT
>NW_007734793.1:2396-2795 GCF_000696425.1 Galeopterus variegatus
TGCAGTTGAGAGTCTGGTGTGCCATCTGCATGGTGGCTGTGACTGCTGCTATAGAGACTAATTGCTTTTGCAGTGTGGGCAGTTGTGGTGTGGTGGGCTACCTATGTGAGAATGGTGTTTTTGGTGTGCTCTTTGCCTGGTTTTGGCTGGTTCAGCCTCCCCCAGTTCCACACCTCAGATCCCCAGCAGGTGGCAGCAGTTTGCCTAGTTGCAGCTGGGTGGAAAATGTTCTATTTAACAAATTGTATTGGAAAATACCATTGTTTGGAAAAATAACAATACTAAGTTGGATCCTTACCTCACGTCTAATAAAAAACAGATTTCAATTGGGTCAAAACTGTAAAGGCTTAAAAGGTTAAAACTGAAACCCAAATGTAATAATATACTAGAAGAAAACTT
>NW_007734793.1:4838-5172 GCF_000696425.1 Galeopterus variegatus
TCAAAAATTCCATTCCCATCTTGGTACAAACTATTCAGATTACAAGCAAGGATCGGACACTCCACTTTTACATACCCGTTTTTTCCCTTAGGGTTACACTAATTAATAGTAAATCATGGAATAATGCTTCATCTTAAAATACTACGACAATAACCAATTTAAAAAATAAGGATCTTTTCATTTAAATTAAAATCATCAGATGACAAATCTCCAAGCTAAAGAATATATTTAATTAAGTGATATAAACCCATCTTAATTTATATTCCTAATTTCATTTTATGACTTCCCCTGTTATACTGTATGGGGGCCACTAAACCCCACTCTAAGTTGAGCA
>NW_007734793.1:7153-7555 GCF_000696425.1 Galeopterus variegatus
CACACACACACACACACACACACACACACACACACACACTATTCTCCTCTTCCATGTTATGACATCAGGACTACTTTACTTTATTGTCAGTCAAAATTTATTAAACCTACTCAGGTACAAGACACTACCAACAAACAAAAAGATATAAAGATTTGGTGATTGAAATTTATTGCAACCCTCAAAGTAATTAGAATCATATGAATGATGTACTCCAAGCTGCTTTTTGATGGCAGAGAAATATATCTCTCTTACCTAGAAGCATAAAACCACTGAAAGCAATATAAAAGTAAAGCTAAATTCATATACAGTGCCAGTCTTGGATTTGAAAGTATAAGATCATAATTAAAATCCTTACCTTGTAACCTGGAGGCCTGGGACTTAGGGCTAGGACTAATGTCCTTG
>NW_007734793.1:8582-37030 GCF_000696425.1 Galeopterus variegatus
AAAAAAAAAATGAACGGTCAATTTAGGAACAAATCCACGCAACACTGCTGGTGATTTGCGCTCTTACTTTTTTTATGTACTGATAGTAACATAATAACTAAACTGCTACCCATTAAATCCCACAACTCATGGTTTTAAGCAAATTAGCAATACTTCCTCATTCAGTCAGTCATTGAATAAATTCTTAAGAGCAATAACTATGTTCCCAGCACTGCGATGGATCCTGGTGACATAATAGTACACAAGATAGACATGCCTTTGTCGAGTGTACTTGCTAGAGATGTGAAATGCTAATGTGTGCATATACAACAACTCAATTAAAGTTTCTTTTGGAAGAGGACAATGTTTTATTTTCTAAAACTTAAAATGTATTAGTGAAAAAACACTCAACACAGAATTGAAATTGCTTTGACTTCTATCTTGCAAACAAAAAACAAAAACAAAAAAAGGACTCAGATAAATAAAATATTCAAAATGTATTTTCCGTATTATAGAAAATCAGGTGATAGACTGTAGAACATTACCTATTTATTTACTAATATTTGTCTAAATTCTTGTTTAAAGGCTCAGCATTTGAAATACTATTTCAATGCACTAGTAATCACAAAAAGTAATCCCACAAAAAGTAAACCTGTCTGACCACTTAAAAGGTAGCTCTAGTCAATTTTAAGCATCATAACTTATTAATACTTTTTGAAATTAATTCAAAGCCTGTATCTATAAAAAGCATACATTCAGGAAATGTGCAAATATAGTACTTAGCACCTTGGGTATGTATAACAACATGTAAATATGACCCATTTCTTATTTCCTAGAGTGACTGGAAATAGAATAACTCTTTCTATGAAGCCATCGATCATTACTTAAAAAGGAGTCCTTTAGTTACAAATGTACCTTAAAACATGGCAATTATGGGCCGGCCCAGTGGCGCACTCTAGTGCGGCGCTTGGGAGTGCGGCGGCGCTCCCGCCGAGGGTTCGGATCCCATATAGAGACCAGTCCGCTCACTGGTTGAGCGGGGTGCGGGAGCGAACCGAGGGTTGGGATTCCATTACCGGTCATGAAAAAAGACAAAAAGGGAAAAAAAAAAAAACATGGCAATTATAAGGATGTCCATTTTTGCTTAATTTGCCAAGGGAGTTTTCAACAAAGAACTGCTGTTCTTATAATCAAAACCCAGATTCTTATAAGGTCTGAGTAGTGAAATATTTTTTATATTTTATAGTGACTTGACATACTAGTACCAAAACACTGTGACTCTTCCAAAGGGTTATTTCTGTCTGTCAGTTAATGTGAGAATAAGACAATTTGGGGGTGAATAAATTGTTCTCTCGATGCTCCCCTTAACTTGCTGGAGCAGCAGCAACATTACCCAGGAGCTGGACCATCCAGCTGTTGATGAGTTTCACAAACACAAATCCCTAGTGGGCATCTGCATTAAGGTTGGCAATAATTTTACGAAATCACATATCTAAAATGACAAAAAGCACATTCAAGTCTTCTATGGCTGTCTCTCTTATTGAGACCTATGATGTCAGAAGGCATAGATAGGCACCTTGACATTTTCCCAAACAGGCATGTCTAAATGTACGTCCCTATAACACGGCTGTTACTACGCTTCTGGCCGCAGGGAGTTTTATTCCCATGCTAGTGCGCTCAGGGCAAAGCAGCAAGAGGGCTGTGTCCTGCCATCTCATCACTATTGCAAGAGGAAGGAAGAAAGAAGCCTTCTTTAGTGGAAGGTGGAGGAAAGCCCTCCACGGAGGTGAAACATGTCTTCACCTTACAGAGCGGGACTGTGTGTTAACAAGTGCAGACGTGAGGCTTTCACTGAGCTTTCTCAGTTTTGTGAAAATCTAATACATAATATTGATTCTGTAATCAGTAGCATATTGTAAGTAGTCACATTTTTCCCCCCATGCGGGGTCCAATTTAGAGGCTCTTTTGGTAAAGGAGGTCTTGGGTAGATTCAGCCTGGGAGGACAACAAACCCGTAGAGGCCTCCGGGAATGTGCATATTCTCTAGAGTTTTTAGCTCCTGTTAATTCCTGGTGGAAGATAGTGGCCCTCATCTTTCCTGCCTTCTTGAAGTGGATCACAGTCCTTTTCGGTGGGGCGTAAATAATGTACACAACATTTAAAAGTCCACCATTCCTTTCCAAATATCAAAATATATTAAGTAACTGTTTCTATTGACATTTCTTCTTTCTCCCACGGCAAGTGCCAGCATCGTTCCCACAGGAAGCAAACGTGTTTGTGCACATACACACACCCAAGATTACATGGTGTCCATCTGTTAACATTTCTCAAAAATTCCATTCCCATCTTGGTACAAACTATTCAGATTACAAGCAAGGATCGGACACTCCACTTCTACATACCCGTTTTTTCCCTTAGGGTTACACTAATTAATAGTAAAAAAAAAAAAAAAAAACCCTCAAGACATACGTCTCCTATTTCTATTCAATTTAATATATAGAAAATCATGCATTTCATTTTCCATTCAACTCAGTATTCAAATTATTGGTTTTCTCTTGACAAACCCACCAGCTCATTTCCATAATTCCTGTAAGTATAACTCTTTCCCAAAATGGATAATGCATGAGCAGTCGCCAGGGAAGGTCTCAAGTATACCAGCAAGGTGACCTCACGAAAACAGATTATAATCACAGTCTATTTTCTGTACTTGATATAATCCTGCTGGGGCCAATATACCAGCCTTCAATATGTTTCCCAGAAAAAGATGACAATAATTTTAATATTACTACTATTATCACTATTTATAAAAAATCTACCATTTCCTGGGCTTCAAGGAAGGTCCCCCTTTTTATTTTTTTTAAAACAATCTAAAGTGGAGAATATAAAGAGACTACAATAATTTTAAACAATAAATGCTGTGCTTAATACCAATATTGTACTTCTATTTTACTCTGTTGGCGGAGAAGAGAGAAATAACAAAAGAATATAAAAGCATGTTTCATAAATACATACAAAAATCATATCTACTTAATATACAAATGAAAGATTGTGTTAGACAATAACTTACTATACCTCATAACACAATAGGCCCCAATCAAATCAATTAATAAACTCTAATCATTTATCCTTGTGGTTCAGCAAATAAAATAGTCAATAAATATATAGAGAAAAATAATTCTCACTCATTGATTCCACAAAGTGTTCCTCCAGGCACTGTGTGCCATGCAAAGTTATTCACTAAGTCATCCCTGACCTCAAGACACAGGAGATAAAGAACTAATGGACACATATTCTAAAAGATTAAGGGGACGTGTGTGTGTGTGTGTATTATTTAAAATACATGTGCACATAACATATTATTGTGTCAATTTGTTAAAACACCACCATCTGCTAGTAGTGTTCCTCCATTCTCTAAAAATAAGTTTATCTACAAGCCAAAGTTCAAGCTAAACCTCAGGTTAAGACTGTGCAGCTGTTCTTTTCATGAATGTGTCATATATTGGGTGCCCAACTCTCTCCAATGGTCCAAAGCTATGGAATCTATGCCAAATAAATATTCCATGTGTATTATTGACAGCATGATAATTGTTTACAAAGAATCTCCATGCGTGAGACCCTGCAAAGAGATATACTATATTTACAAAGTTATCTAATGAGGGCTTATAACTCAGGTAACATTGATGTAGCCATAATAGCAAGAGCATACCATTAGATGAGCAAACACTGAAAACACGCTCAGATTTTATTCATAAAACTGCTATTTTAAGTAAAACTGGTGTTCTAGTCCTCACTCTGTACCAGGCACAACTCTGAACACAAAGCCTCAGAACTACCACATGAGTCACATAATATTAGTATCCACGATATATAAATGGGGAAACTGAGGCTTACAGCATTTTTGTAACCAACACAATTGCGCTAGAGGGAGACGGCACCTCCAGGGCTCACACCCCCGCCAAGGACAGAGCCTGAGTTTTGTCTCTTAACCACCGCTCTGCTCTCACTTCCACTAGAGTCCTTTCCAGAGCCAGGACTAAAGCCAGCTCTTCCCTGTCCTAGAAGGAACGCAGGAGTCGCTAAGCCAGACCAGCATTCACTTGTCACAGAGACTTTTTGGGGCTGCTCGAAGTCAAATTTTATTCAAATACAAGAACTCTTATTTGGACTTCTACTTAGAAAAGATCAGAGTTGACTTTTCTTTTCCTTCCTATTTTAGTGCACACATTCAGATCAAGGAGTTTTATTCTCAAGGTGAGTAGGCCAGATCACTTTGGGAGAAGGCCGACTACTGCTTGGTCCAGATTGCTGCAAAAGCCAGGGTATCGCTGGTTTGGAGATGGTCAGGTCAATGGTGTCAGGAAAAAGGGCCACTCCCTGGGGGCTGGAGCCCAGGGATTTCCTTGTTAGGGGGATTTTGTTTCATCCCATTCCCCGTGGAATCTGTAGATGTGGACTCAAAATGCCGTTCCTACTCTGTACTTCCTTCACTCAAGTGGGTTTGGAGAGAAATAAAAAAAAATAGGCTACTTAGTATAAATACCATTCAAGCTAATAAGAGAATCATCAAAATGATGTTTAAAAATGTCCTGTTTAGGAGCTAGAAGCCACAACAACTGAAAAAAGGACCCACTCAGAGGCCAGTGAGTCATCACAAGGGACCAGTGCACAGCCCGTCCCACGGGAAGCGTTTGGAGTGTGGACGGTGGGGGAGATGGACCCGCCAGGGGAACACTGGGGCACAGCAAGCACAGCTGATCTGCCCCCCAATCAGTGTAGGACCACTCAGAGGAGACTGGTCGGGAATATAGAACTGCAGCGGGAGCAGTTTGCTGACAAGACTCAGGTCCAGACCAGAGTTTCCACACAACCCAGGCTTATCAGAACTCACAAGACCCAAAAGTACATAAAAGGTGAACAATTAAAACCTGAGCTGTACAAAAAGCCTTCCCCAGAGAATCAGCAGCAAAGCAGCAATTTAGCTCAACCACACAGCTCAAGTACTGGTCCCCATAGGAAGTTCCCCTCGTATAGCATACATTATACGAAGTTATACGAGCACAAAAAGCCTTCCCTAGGGAATCAGCAGCAAAGCAGCAATTTAGCTCAACCACAGGGCTCAAGTGCTGGTCCCCACAGGAAGTTTCCCTACTGCAGAAGAAAGCAAAGGACGGGGCCGGCCTGGTGGCGCACTGCTATAGTGCGCCGCTTGGGAAGCGCGGCGGCGCTCCCACCCGAGGGTTCGGATCCCACATACAGACCGGTTCCCGCTCACTGGCTGAGCGAGGCGCGGGGGCAACACTGAGGGTTGCGATCCCGTTGCCGGTCCCCGGTCCGGTACGGGGGCAACACTGAGGGTTGCGATCCGTTGCCGGACATGGAAAAAGACAAAAGACAAAAAAAAAAAAAAAGAAGAAAGCAAAGGACAACAAATTAGTGCCAGTGCAGAGTTTAAGAGAACAGCAAATAATCCAACACAGAACTGAAAGAAAAAATAAAAAACCCACAGATCAAAGACAAAGTTCTGATGTTAACCAGTAAAGATCTCACATCACCAAAGAACATCTGTAAAACTAGATGGACAGGAAGTCCTCCAGGCTCCCAAGACAGGGAGTGCAGAGGACCAGGGACCTGAACCACAACCCCCGACATCCACAAGCTCCTCAGCAAGGAGCACTGAGCTGCCGCAGGAAGCACCCCAGGCCCCTAAGTTGGGGCAGTGAGGGGCTGAGGGCCTCGGCCATGCCCCCCAACACCTGCAACCAGTCCATCAAAGACTACCAAGCTGCTCCTGAAAACTTCCTGGGCTCCCAAGCTGCAGTGGTGGGGGCCAAGGGCTTCAGCCACACACTCCTGACACCCGTAACCAGACCAGTGACAATCACTGAGCCACCACTGGAAGCTCCCTGGTCTCCTGAGCTGGGGCAGTGGGAGGCAGAGGGCTTCAGCCACACCCCCCTGACATCAGCATCCCTTCCAGCAATGATTGAGCCACCGCTGGAAGGCCTCTGGTCTCCCCTGCCAGAATGAAGGGGGTGCCAAAGGCCTCAACCATGGCCCCCCTATTTCTTTCCCCCTTCCTTTCTCTCCCTCCCCCACAACTGCTCCACAACAACATTTTAGAATGTAAAAAATAATAATAATAATAAATAAGTAAACTTAAAAAAAGAAAAAAAAGCAAGAAAAATTTCCTATTTAGAATTCATATGAACTACTGGTTACATAGGTGCATTTTTTTTTCTTTCCCTTCCCCCCAAAGGTGCATGTTTTAGCCAATCCTAATTGAGGTTACAAATGGATATGACATTGGCCTCCATTCAAAAGTCTTCATGCTATATATGCATACATTTCATGAATATAGAAAACAAATAATCACAAAACAACCGTTTCATTTAAATAGCCGTAACAATATAGTATAAACTCATAACTAGCAATCAAATTTTCCAAGGGGGTTGGGGAGACGAAAATGGAAGGTCCACACCCCAAAAAATTACATACTAAATCATGTTGAACATAATACAATGTTCACATTGTAGGCACTGAACTATAGTGTGCTGTATCTGAAATTTCTTCCCGTAACCTGCAGCTTACTGCATATCAACTACTGTTACAGCAAGTCATCCATCCTCCTCTGCTTCCCTAATTGTCCTCTAACATATCAGAAAGTCCAAGGAATAAAATGAGGAGATGGGAGAAGAAACTTTTCTAAGTCCTGATAAGAATAGAAAGAATATTTGATTCACAAAATAAATATTTTCAAACATTAAGTATCAATATATGTATTTCTCTCTATAAAAGAAAGCTCTCGTCACAGCATTAGTTTTGTTTTAAATACCTGTTGTCTACAAATGAAAATTCTTAAATAAATGATATATTAAACAGCTAAAAAAAAAAGTCCCTTAGTTACAAAATTTGGGGACTTTAATAGAGAAATTTTTCTAAGCATAACCAATATTCAAACTTTGCCTTACATAAGATGGAAATACATTTTTTGAAAAAAATCATTAAATATATGGGAATTCCAACTTTCAATTTTGAAGTCTTTCAATATAAGACATTTGGTAATAATAACATTTCACCATATTGATAAAATGTAATTGTTCTGAAAAAAAGTCATTCCAAATTGGAATTCAGACATTCCCTTGTAATGACTGGTTTTAGATTCACTATGGAATAGCTGAAGAGACTATGATATCCTTCAAAAGTGCAAATTAAGTCTCTAAAATTGTGAGATTATAATATGTAACAAGCACAAACATACTTAAAAAAAACTGGCTTTATCTAACTCTTAACTTTATAACAATAGGCTACCTAATATTTCATTTAACAATAAATTCACATTTATTGAAACTACTAGACAAACTGAGTTGATGCAGTACTATGTAAATGAGCAAAGTTTTTTTTTTTCATATTATTCCATAAAATAAAGCCAGGATTATTCACCAATCATCAATATTTCATACTTAGAGCTCTTTAATCTCTTTGTAGAAACATTGTGATTCAGATAAAGCACATAACAGTTTGATAATAGGCCAAATAAAAATAAAAGTTACATTTGTGGTAGAAATTTACTACTTCTATCACCAAGAGAAAATACGAGCTTCCCTGGCACTCTAACTTTATGCAGAATTCATTTTATATGTGGATCACATGAGCTGATCTAATGACTGAAGAAAATGTCACTGCTTTATAGTTATTCCCTAGCCCAGTTATTCCCCTTTATATATTACTTTAACCCCATTTAATTACCAAAAGCTTATGACTTTTTCCAAAATTATCATTACTCTATTATTTAAAATATGTAAAGCATAAATAAAGTCAAATTACTATAGGAAGCCCAAATATTAGATCAAACTATATGACGTGGGAAATATTCAGCTGAGTATGACCCACAAAACTAAAAATTTCATATTTCAACCTAATAAAACATTCCCTGACTCTCACATCACTAAAACTAAAGCTCTACAGCTGCCCAGAGGAGGTGGCTGGCCACCTGCTGAAGCTGTGAAATGAAAGGTCTGGGACATTGGCAGAGCAAAGGCTATTCCCATCAATAATAGCTTTCTTGTAGCAAGAAACATGCAAACAATATTTCAATTTAAAAAGGGAAGAGGAGTAATAGAATGGGAGCAGGTCATGACCAAGGTGACAAGTACAGGGTAGCAGAAATCATGAGCAGGTATACCATAAATAACAAGGGCTATGTGACAGTATTGTAATATTAGTCCATGATCCAAAAGAATGAGACATTCAAACCTGTTTTCAAAGATGTGTGACTCAATCGAAGTAGGGCTGTCAGACATTGTCGTCAGGGGTTGAGGAAACAGCAGCATGAAGAAATAAAAACAAACCTGTGGGTGAAGATCCTGTGTTCAGTTTCGACGCTTCCACATATAATTTTTCAATGCCACAGTGAACCCTTTATAGACTTCTATGGCCAGCTCTCTTTGTGGGTATCACTCGCTCTTATTGAAAAGGGTGACTGGAAGGCCCCTACTGATGCTGGGTTCTCTGGAGAACAGGCGCAAGTGAAAATTAATCTGACAGATGTCCCCGTCCAAGCTGACATCTGCATCATCACCATCAGAATGATGTTTGAGGATGTTCTGATTCAGAATTCTTAATGAATTCAGACCACTGGGTCTAGCTGAAAACAAACTCCAGTTGAGGCAGTTAACTATGATGGAACCGGGACCCCGTTCCTCACAGTAGATTGCCTGGAATATCACAGCTAACTTGCAAAAGGAAACGAAAAGAATCAATCTTTGGGGAATAGCGGTGTGATGCTCTTGGAGCACCCTCTGGAGGCCAGAGAAAGGTGACACTGGTAAGAAAAAAATGAAGAGAACTCTGACCATCTCTGGCCTTTTTAGAGGCGGGACTCTACAGTAATCTCACTGGAGATGGACTGAAAAAATGCACTTTATCAGTCATAATCAAGGCAACATGAGAAACATGCATAACTAATTTATAATTTAAAAATGCAAAAGATATCCAAATGTAACAACATTCTCAAATAATTTAATTTTTTTAAAAAAGCACTGATTGGCATATTTCTGCCTACATTCTGTATTCTTTTGGGAATTTATTGCAGAAGTATTTTTTACAGTTTAGAAGAGAAGAATGTGAACCTGTGATATTTTCATTAAGAAAATGTACTTTAGTAAATAAGGTTATACAGTGTATTATTAACTGTCATACTTTTTCAAGTAGTCAGCTTTACACTTATTAAAACAGAATAAATTAAATTGTCTGTTTCTTTTTTTCCTAACACCTCACTTTTTCTAAAGCAACAAACACTGACATCTATTGGTATTTCAGTAGCTCAATATTTTTTTTTTAATCTATTAAAACTCATGCAAGGACACACACAAGTGTAGACATACACAGAATTAGGATGTATCCCCAAAATCACTTGTTCTTTTGGGGAAATTTCATTTTATGTACCTTAATAGCATATTTAATAGATATCTTTTTCCTCTGTCTAAAATAAATCAATTTTCAAGCTAATACTATCTGATTTAAGTTTTTGTTTTTTCTGTTTGTCAAGGGGAGAGTTCCAGGGTTAACTAAAATATTAGAATTCCATTTATGTGCTTCTTTGTGCAAATAAAATGGCTCATCCAAAATACTGACACTTTGTTTACTTCTATCATAAAACACCATAAACTATCAGCAATGTTAAAGTCAAATTCAACTTGTTACTTTGAGAATGCTAACAGAACACTGATTTGGTAAGATTTTATCATAACCTCTGAATGTAAAACACTACATATATCAGCCATTCTAGTGAAGTGGGGTGGGAGGAGGAATAGTAATAAATGTGTATTTATTATATTCGTTATTTTGTTCATACTTAGAAACACCTGCACTCGATTCGATGAACCTTGCTGGCAATAAACCGTTACGCTTGATAAAAAGATAACAAAAGTAATAAATGTGTATTTATTATATTCGTTATTTTGTTCATACTTAGAAACACCTGCACTCGATTTGATGAACCTTGCTGGCAATAAACCGTTACGCTTGATAAAAAGATAACAAAAGGCACGGCGATGCACACTTTTTCAATTCCTGCAATTTATACTAGTCCCAAAAGAGACGATTACACATTCTATACAATGAAGTGAGGTTTAAGCATCAACTTAAGTGTTGCCAGAAAAAGAATCATCTTTCAAAATCTTCTCATAGCTTGAAACCTCAACATTTTCTGCCAGAGATAAAATCATGTTGCACCTCACTCTACTTTCAATGTTTAGATTGAATTTAGCACTGTTTTCATAATACATATATGCAGCTATGGAATTTGGCATAATTAACCATTTTGCTCTGTCTTTACAGGTAGTACATACTAATATTTATACCCACACTAATCTAAGGTCAGCTTTTAATTTTTTTAACCATAAAAAGTAAATTTTGAAAATTATACCAAATATCTTGGCAAAGACCCAGACAATTCGTTTCTTCGGTAATTTTACAGAGAGTGAATATTTATTGGGCACTTATTACATGTTGGGCAATATTCCGAGTGCTTTCCATTAGCCACCTCATTGAAGTTTCACGATAATGATAATATTAATATTATCTCTATTTTACGAAAAAGGAAATTTAGGGACAGAAATATTAAGTAACTTTCCCATGACTATACAGTTAGGGAGCAATCAAACAAGGATTTAAACCCAGGCAATCTGTCTGGGGAGCTAAGAACTAGGCAATCCTGCCTCTTTCTGCCTAATATGGAAGCATTTTCATATTTTCTAAAGGACAGATGCCTCTGATATATTGCCTGGAACATAGATAAGAACTCAATAAATAGTAGCTCCCTTATTCATGAACATAAAAGTGTCCAGCATGGTGCCTAGCATGTAGTAAGATACACACTGTTCATATATTGGCCTAATATTTTCTGATTTCATATACATCTAATTCTTTCTCTCTATTCTTCCATCAGTATCATTTTATTATTTTGAAGATCTGAGAATAATATACAAGTTTCTTTTACTCTTCCTGCTAATTTAATTCTTCAAAATAAGTCCCATGTCATTCTGTAAATAATCCTCAATGTTTTTGATAGTTACATAAGGCAAGTGGTTACAAGTAGCCAGGCTGAAACAGATCACTGGACATTCCTCCCGCTCTGTAAACACACCCTCCCCTGTTAGTGACAGAGCACTTTATATCCAAGAATGTTTACAAGCACTTCAGCCTATGGAGCCACTTAGTTAAGGAAACAGGTGGGTGATGTCATTCAGAGAGCACACAGCCCACTTCTACCCATTTGGGATACTAAGTTTCTCAAGTTTTCCACCACCTGTACTCACAAATGCCCCTTCTGCCAGCAGTGAAGAGAGCATAATAGTTCTAGATTAGGGCTAGCATAATAACAAATTTTTTCTAGGTCATTTAAAAGGAAAAAAAAAATAAAGAATTCTGTGCAGTGTAAGAAAAATATGTCAGCAAACCAAGAAACATAAAGAAAGCTTAGAGTCAAATACCAACTGGCAAAAACAAAAAAACAAACAAAAAAAAACTCTGGTTTTGTAATTCAGGTTTCAAAAGAAAGTTTGTTGAGCTGAAACAATACAAAGAGGCTGGATCTGGGAGGTCCAGCATCTAGGAGGCCCAGGATGTTACAGGGCCCTGGACACATGAATCTGTGATACAAAGCCCAGGATTATGCTGAGTTGCTTATTTTGCACAAAGAAGAGGAATCGATGACTCCAAGGGCTTGGGACCTATTAGGTCTATTATTATAGAACAGATAATTCTGTTCAACATCTGCAGCCCCAACAGTGTGCAATTCAATATTCAGTTAATTGTATAAAAATGCGGATGCTATGAAACATAGCCATGTATGTATCACATATCAGTCATACATATCATAAGAAAGTGAAAGAAGCCTTTTCCCCCTGAAAATTTCCTTCCAACAGATGTGTTTATGCCTATGCATATAATATAGCACACAGCGGGGCTGATGGCTGAGTTCCCTCAGCATTATATCTCCCCTGACTGCCGTGAAGCAATGTTATAACATCCAAAGAGAGCTTGGCTGTTGTTGCCTGTTTATCATCGAGGACATACAGCTTCAGTGGCTGCTGTAAGAAAAGGGTGAAATTTGGGATTGAAGAGCACTAACATGGGCCCAACTCAAGAGAAGGTTGTCCTCCTTAGTCCTAATTTGAGCTGCCATGGCAAGTGTCAATAATACAGTTATATCGCATCTAGAGGCCTGTTCTTTTGAGGATAACTGAGAACTAAAGAGTGCAAGAAAGGTTGAGAAAGAGTGTGGTTTTCTCCCACAAACGTTACAGCTGTCATCTATTTATTCTCCTAAGACAAAGAAAAGTACACTGGCACTTATTATAAGGAAAGTGACAGGCAAGGCAAGAAACACTAACTCCAAAGCAATACTATTTAATGTCATGTGCTTCTACATAAAGCCAGTTTCAAGTTGACCATTCTTTGCAAATCAAATGAAGAATATATATGTTCTTATTTGGTTTATCAAGCATGAGGTGCCATGGAGAGGATAAAATGTCCCTCCCCAGAAAAGACCATTACTTGATGGGAAAGAGACAGATATACTAAAAACTAACCTACAGCCAAGTTCACTGCAATTTTTCAGGGAAGATAGTTGAGCAAATGTCACTTAAAGATACTAATCTATCTGGTTTACAGGAAATCACAGCTGTCGGAGTGGAAAGTAGAATGAAAGCCACCAAGAAAGCTCTCAAACTCTGTGTCAAGAGAGCACATTAGGTAGTCACAAGACGGCTGTCTACCCAGTAGATAAGATCTGCAAGGCACCGAAGTGACTGCTTACTCTTAAACCTCTCCCCCACTGGACAACCCGCCTATCTGAAATGTCTGTTAAGGTATTGCTGCTACAAACCCTTAACAAAATGCAAACCTGTTACCTGAAAGCGATGCTACTTCAGACCACTGCCCCCTCCTTAATTCATTAAACCATGTACAGAGGACCACAGAAACTTCTGAAGGCAATGTATGACAAACAGAAGGCCACCACCACGAACAATGATAAGGGTCCCCAAATAACTCTTTACAACTTTACAGTTTGGGTTAGGTCTCAGATCTCTTTAATTTACTATAATGACCTTAGAAAGAGCAGTCGAGTCAGTTAGAGAGGTTGCTAACCCAGCTCCCCGTTTCATACCTTGTTGAATAAAATGTGATACTGTATCTCCAAAATATAGGGTGAAAATAAGAAAAATGTCAATACAATCTCATAAGGGCTAACGAGCGGTAATTAAAGTGAATCTCATCAGTAGTATCTTATTATAGAAGCACGCACATGAATGGTCAGTGGCTAAACAATTACTCTCTGTTCAATTTCTGTTTTGTTCAAAACCCTGCTTAAGTTCTCTGCCAATAACCCAGTTTCTGAAATGCTATCAGTGATACCAACAAGAGGACTAACCAAATCTGGTTTGTTTTCTTCCTGCAAGGAACAGACAAATATTTCTGCTTATCTTCTTCAGCCAGAGTATTACCAAGTGCTATTTGATTAATTCTTCAGGTGTAATACTTCACACAATGTGTGCTGGGGGTACGCTCTGACTTAGGGCATCTGGATCAATTAACAATTGGGAATTGCAGAGGAAGGGAGAAAAGCCCTCATCTTTTTTCCCTCTCTCTCAGTCACTCATAAACAAGTATTTATTCGGGATGCCTCCTCTGTCTAAGGCAATGTCTAAAGCATCAGCCCTTCTTAGGGAAACCTGAGATGAAACTGTCCTTCATGGTCGTGTTCTGATGATCACATAGAAGATTTGTTTCTAGAAAGCCTCACCTGCCATTTCATCCTATCAGTAAGCAACTAGATTCAAAAATTCACAGAAACTGTTGCTTTCTGACATCTCTTAGGAACGTCAAGTAGCCTATTTACCAAGGAGGTGCTGAAACACAGCATCGCTAACCCGAAGTTTGCAGGACTCCTGTGGCGCAGACCCGATTCCTGGCACTGGCCTCGGCTTGACCTGCTCGCCGACCTTTAGGACTCCCGCTCAGCTGCCTGACTTATCAGTGGCAGGACTGGGTCCGGGTGAAGGACGCGCCCACCGCGACCTTTCGTATAACTTCGTATAATGTATGCTATACGAAGTTATTACGTAGAAACATTGTGATTCAGATAAAGCACATAACAGTTTGATAATAGGCCAAATAAAAATAAAAGTTACATTTGTGGTAGAAATTTACTACTTCTATCACCAAGAGAAAATACGAGCTTCCCTGGCACTCTAACTTTATGCAGAATTCATTTTATATGTGGATCACATGAGCTGATCTAATGACTGAAGAAAATGTCACTGCTTTATAGTTATTCCCTAGCCCAGTTATTCCCCTTTATATATTACTTTAACCCCATTTAATTACCAAAAGCTTATGACTTTTTCCAAAATTATCATTACTCTATTATTTAAAATATGTAAAGCATAAATAAAGTCAAATTACTATAGGAAGCCCAAATATTAGATCAAACTATATGACGTGGGAAATATTCAGCTGAGTATGACCCACAAAACTAAAAATTTCATATTTCAACCTAATAAAACATTCCCTGACTCTCACATCACTAAAACTAAAGCTTTACAGCTGCCCAGAGGAGGTGGCTGGCCACGTGCTGAAGCTGTGAAATGAAAGGTCTGGGACATTGGCAGAGCAAAGGCTATTCCCATCAATAATAGCTTTCTTGTAGCAAGAAACATGCAAACAATATTTCAATTTAAAAAGGGAAGAGGAGTAATAGAATGGGAGCAGGTCATGACCAAGGTGACAAGTACAGGGTAGCAGAAATCATGAGCAGGTATACCATAAATAACAAGGGCTATGTGACAGTATTGTAATATTAGTCCATGATCCAAAAGAATGAGACATTCAAACCTGTTTTCAAAGATGTGTGACTCAATCGAAGTAGGGCTGTCAGACATTGTCGTCAGGGGTTGAGGAAACAGCAGCATGAAGAAATAAAAACAAACCTGTGGGTGAAGATCCTGTGTTCAGTTTCGACGCTTCCACATATAATTTTTCAATGCCACAGTGAACCCTTTATAGACTTCTATGGCCAGCTCTCTTTGTGGGTATCACTCGCTCTTATTGAAAAGGGTGACTGGAAGGCCCCTACTGATGCTGGGTTCTCTGGAGAACAGGCGCAAGTGAAAATTAATCTGACAGATGTCCCCGTCCAAGCTGACATCTGCATCATCACCATCAGAATGATGTTTGAGGATGTTCTGATTCAGAATTCTTAATGAATTCAGACCACTGGGTCTAGCTGAAAACAAACTCCAGTTGAGGCAGTTAACTATGATGGAACCGGGACCCCGTTCCTCACAGTAGATTGCCTGGAATATCACAGCTAACTTGCAAAAGGAAACGAAAAGAATCAATCTTTGGGGAATAGCGGTGTGATGCTCTTGGGACCCAGGGGCTGGCGCGCCTCTGCAGCCGGCCGGCGCCCCGCGGGGCTACTACCCCCTACCCTCGAAGGCGAGGAGGACCACGGAGGACGAGTGTGCGGCTCAGACACCTGCCCCAGATGACGGCACTGTGGCTCTGGAGCCCCTGGCAGGGGCGGAGCGTGGGTGGTTTGCCCGGAGGAGTTCGGGGTTCTGTCCTCCCTCACTTCGGTGACACCCGCGTCGCACGTGGGGCGGAGGTGGACGGGGCGGAGGGGAGCCTGGGGTCAGCGCTGCCCGTGCGCAGGGAGGGCGCGGGGAGCTCCAGGCTGTCCCATCGCGCTGTCCCGTGCACTCCTTGAGCGTGTGTGTGCTGCCTTCTCGTGCTTAACAACGTGCCTAGTAAAATTCTCGTCTCCAGCTTTTCCTTTAAAACATGCCCTGGCCTCCTCTAAGGAGTGTAGTAGTTCTCACTGCAACTTAATTCTCAAAGGAACTGATGGAACCCTGTTCAAAGCACGACCGGCAGTAACTAGCATTGCCGGGAAAGCCAGTGGGGAAAGGGAACAGACAGGACCCGTGGATCCGTAATCCACTTAGCGTTAGCCTCTCAGATCAAACTTTCCTCCCAGCTGCTCGAGAAACCCACTCCCCCGTGTCCTCCCTCTACTGGAGAATTCCAGCCAGCGCTGAAATCGGGAAAGCCCTGGCTCTGCGGCAGAGGACAAGAGTTAAAGGCCGGAGTCATGTGCCCCACGGAATGATCCAGAGTTGTCTCTATGTAAAGAGAACATTCTCGTAGGTGCACCACTGCTGTGGCTAACTCAGGCTGTTCATTGACAGTCATACACTCTCGTGTTGTGGTCAGAAGTGGTGAGTATGAAAAATCCGTGTTCAAAATCTACGCCTCCACTTCAGTGGTGACTTGCTGCTGATTTTCCATTCGCGGGGGTTAACACTATTACCTACAAACAGACTGCTCTGTGTCTTCTAATTGCTACAACTTAAATACAGGTGAACTATAGGATGCCTCCTTGTTATGTCGGTGGGAAGAGAGGGCAGCAAAAACTTTCATTTAAAAACTGTCCTAAAATAAGAACTCTAATTCTAGTTTAATTTGCATTGTAATAACAACTAAAGTCTGTTAGGTGGGTTTAATTGTTAAAAGATTTCTCAGAACTATTGCCCTCATTATTTATTTTTTAAAAGTTTGGTGTCCAAATATCTTCTGATAGCCTTCCAACAAACACCAAATATAAATTTCACTGGCCATAAAAACAGCAAAACCAGAGGAGAGATTACAAATATATCGCAGTAGCACTGTAATATTCCACAGAGTCCAATGTAAGATGGAGCCTAAATGTTAGCTGAAATAACTCTGCCTACCCAGGAGGGGCCACTGGTCAGCAAGCAGGAAAGAGCAAAATTCAGAGAAAGAAGTATATTTGACCTCAAGGATGTGAGATAGTGTGGCTTAGTATACGCTAGCCTTGCATTATCAGAACTGCCTACCCAGGAGGGGCCACTGGTCAGCAAGCAGGAAAGAGCAAAATTCAGAGAAAGAAGGATATTTGACCTCAAGGATGTGAGATAGTGTGGCTTAGTATACGCTAGCCTTGCATTATCAGAAGTACCATTATTTTAGAACTGAAAGACTTAAAGCAAAAATGTATTTGGAATTTAAAAACAAATCAAGATCTTCCCAAATAAAATAGGAAGCCAGCAGTAAAACACATATGTATGGAAATATGATCCAGTAATTTAGTCACTTTTGTTTTGGGTGTAAATGTTTCACCTCACAAAACAACTTATTAATTATTAATTACAGTAATTGTTCAGTGAGGATAATGGAAGAGCCTACAATTTAGTGATAATTTTCCATTTGAATGAACCTATAGAGGTGGATGGAATCTTCTAAAACTCAGCATAAATGACTACAGAAAAGATTACTGAGACTGCATACCTTTGAGATAAAACATGGCAGCAGGATTCCTATGGAAGTTACAGGCCTGGGGAATGAGTGATCGTGGAGGAAGGAAGGCAAGTATCAATGAGCATTTAATAATTGTTTTTCCTTGATTTGGTGTGATAGAGGGGGGGAAAAGACAAAAATTGCAATGACAGCTGTTGAAGGAACATTAAGGGAAGATGATAAACCAGCAGGTGAATGACAAGGCTGTTGCTTAGAACCGTGTCCAGATTCGGGAGTCCTATTTGAGTTGTCAATTGCAGCTGAATTGTCAGGAAATTCATGGCAAAGTCCCAAAAAATTGTTCTCTGCTATACTGTTTAAATATGTTTTTATTCTTTATGTTATTTAATAATTTTTTCAGGGGGTTATTTTATTACACTATATGACCAGCTAAAAAATTAACCAAAGAAAAGTCCATGTCTTGGAGAGTTAAAACATTTATAAGATTTACCAAGAGTTTGATATTGTCTTTCAATTATTCATCTCTGTGGTCAGGAAGTGGCAACTGAATTTCTTTTGCGTTTTTTAAAAACCTTGGAACTCACCAGAACAAGGGGCAGAGAAAGGAGGGGAGATACTTTTGCTTCCTTAAAAAACAAAACATGAAACCTCAATTATGTAATGTAGAAATGACAATATATCTTTGTGATTTCATTTTATTAATTCATTGTGTATTGTTCAGCTCTTAGAGCATGTATCATATAGGGCATATCAGCTCTCAGGTAACATATGTCAATGTGTGACATATTCTTTTTTTTACTCCTGTAAAAAAGAATGGAGATTTATAAATAAGCACCTTGAGAAATAAAGAAAGGCAAAATGTAGATCTTATATTAAATAGCAACTTCAAAGAAGTGCAGTCATGTCCCATTACATTTGTCTTTGGCTAGGCTTAACTTTTAAAAGTGCTCCTAGAATCTACAAAGTGGCTGAATATACCCTTTCTCACAGTAATTCTCATTTGGGAAATACTCCAAGAAAAATTTTAAAACAGGAAAAAATTAAATGAAAGAACACTAATGTGAAGATAGATTGCAGTTTTGCAAAATATTATGCATATTGACAGTAAGGGGAATTTAATTTAGAATTCTGCAAATAGTTACTTTTAACTTTTTATAATGAACTAACTTAAGATATTTTAAACAAAGATTACTTTTTAAAAAACTTTTTAACAAAGTTGACATTAATGAAGATGCATGAATGCAAAGAAAATCTCACTCACCAGAGTCAACTCCAAAACAACCACTAAATGTGTATGATTCTTTCATTTGCCAGGCATTTACTGAGCTAAATGCTAGGCTAAATGCTTGAGAAACAGAAGTAAAATATTGCCCTTGTTCTCATGAAGCTAAAATAGTGTGACAAAGGCAGAAAAACAAATTAATTGTCATAATACAAGATGAAAAACAGAGCCAGATGAGTTTTCTGGAGCCTGAAGCTCGTAAAATTTGGGGGATGTTTTAAAAGAAAAGAATACAAAATTAAAAATACAAACTTAGGGGCAAAAACATTAACGGGGCCCATACAAGTGAGAGACCCTGAAAAGTAAGCTGCATTAGCTTCATGGTAAATTTCCCTCTAGTGACTCAAAGCACATTCCACCATCTGCACCATGATTATAGTAATGGTAAAAGACAGTTATACACCATCTTTGATATTAGATAATACTATCACTATAAATAGGAGACATTAACAAGTAATCAAAAGGAATACAAACAAAAAGGAATACACACAGAACTGAAACATGCAAAAAAAGAGATAAAAAGAGCCTTACTAATTTGGCAATTGTCCTGTATGTTTAGTTAGACTCTTAGAACCAACATGCAAGTTGAGTTTGTTAAACAAAGTGCTTCTAACCAGCAAGATGCCCTGGTAAAACTAGAAATGGTGCCCTCGGTTACATTTGGCAAATATTTAATAGAACTACTAACTAATCATGTTCTGATGGGAAGAGAGTTTTATAACAAAATTGTGAGTTTAGAATCTGGAAAAAAAAAAGTAATGTTCTAACAACATCAAAATGAAATCTGTGTTTGTACTTTGCTGCTTGTGTGAATTTTACTATACATAATTACTATACACAATTAGTACTATTGTAGTTATTATTATTAATAAAAAGATCACTGTCATGATTATGATTATACTGTCACGATTGTTATCATGGATTAGAAATGGATAATACAGCTGAATACAAGTGCCTAATTTCTTTTTCAGACACTATTTGATAAATAGGGCCAGTGTCATAAATCTCTTTTGTAATAAGGTGAATAATAAGACTATAGTTTTTTAAAACACTTCAACTTTTCAGTTACTCTTCTGACCTCCTCATTAATTATTTATCTCTATCCTCCTCAACCCCCTTGCAACACATTCTTAATTCAGATGTGTATGTGATGCAAATATCTCAAATGTACATATATATGTGTACATATACATATAGACATATACAGACATGTGTGTATACATCTGTTTTGTGTGCGTACATGTATGTACATGGGTATATAGTTGTTTCCCTTCTATTAGAAATGAGAGAAATTGTATTTGAATGTGAATCTATAAAAGGCAGAGATTATGTATTCTTTTATTGACTTTTTTCATATTGTTATGTATTAGAATTCCTAGCACCATGCTTTGCACCTGGAAAGCACTAAATACTTTTGCATGGAATAGATTTATATGCAGTGAATATAAAAAGCCTGATTCTGATATTACCATTTTCTATCAATTATTAATTACCTACTCTGACAGTCATTTTGACTCCTCCTTTTCTGCAGCCAACACATCACTGAGTGCTATTATTTTGACTCCTTTTATCCCTTCTCACCAAGTGGGATAAATCCAAACCTTCATCCTTCCTGTGCTTCAACTGAAGTAAAGCTTTCTACCCAGACTATTGCTTCCTCCAATTATTTTGCCACACGCAGAAGAGGAGTCTTTTTGTAATGCAAATCTAATCCAGTCATTCTTTGCTTCCTAGAACTATATCCTGTGGCCTTGCAGAACTAGGCCGTGCCTGACTGCAGCTCTGTTTCACTGTGCTTTGCACGTGGAGGCCTCCCTGCAACGTGCCTCTGAGGCTAGGCTTCATTCCAGCCTCAGTGCCTTTGCACCTGCTGTTTCCTCAGCTCAAATTTCCCCACAACCACCATACTTTGCCTTATGCCACTAATTGTTTAGGATCCAACTGAATTCCAATTGCTTGGAAAGCATTTCATTACCTTTGAAGACTGTCCTGGCCCATCCTGTTTTAATCCTACATCACACTTTTTGCACCTGCTTCATAACATCTCTCCCAGTTTGTAATGATGTAATTGTTTTTGTGATTGTATTTTACCGTATGTTTCCACCAAGTATCCATCTCTTTGAGGACAAGCCTTTGAAGACTGTCCTGGCCCATCCTGTTTTAATCCTACACCACACTTTTTGCACCTGCTTCATAACATCTCTCCGAGTTTGTAATGATGTATTGTTTTTGTGATTGTATTTTACCGTATGTTTCCACCAAGTATCCATCTCTTTGAGGACAAAGACTTTTTCATGTTCTGTCTTTTATGTCTACCACTGTCACCTGTCTCATCATAGCCAATGCATACATTGTGTTAATTAGTAAATAAATAAAGATAAATAGAATTACTTTCATATGTACATAAGGCTACACATACATATGGGTGTGTGTTTGTTTATTTGATCAATTTTTTAAATGACAATAATGATTATGATACCGAGCATGACACTTCGGGATGACTTCTATTAAAATAAACCTTTCCAAGAACAAATATATAAAACAAAAAGCTTGACTAATCGGTATAACTTCTCAATATTTTCTCTAAGAGTTGAGGTGACATGATAAAATGCCAATAAAGATAATTACCTTTTTTCCTAAATTGCCTCTGCAAGTTTCACCTGTAGATTACATTTATTGGCTTCATTTTCTCCATTGGATTGTTGTGAGGTGTCAGAACGACCCATAAAATAGCTGCTGGGTTTTAGCAAGGATGTTCTAACAAAGTGATAATGGACAACTTACAAACACAGCATTGTTGACAGAGTTAAAAACTTATCTCAGGCATTTGTGTAAGGTTCCTGTCCTCATAGGATTATTTTTCACTTCGCAGACCAGTGGTGAGTCCCCCTATAGTCATTTCATCAAGTTGTACCCAGTAACCACCTTAGGACTGACTATCTTTCAGTTCAGATTTAATTCCTCTAATATTTTTCTCCCTTCCCATTATCCGTACTCATACAGCAAGTGCAAAGCGGAGAGATTTCTTCATACGTACTTGGGGCTCAGATTCTATGGACGTCTATTACACAGCCAGGAGAGAGATCAGATGCTCCCGTGGCTTGTAAGAGTTATCCCACGAGATCCTCTCCAAGCTCAACATCTCCTTTCCTTTCAAAAGGCACCTTCTTCATTTTTGTGAAAAGATTCACCCCTGTTAAATTTATAATAATGTTAAAATATAAATTAAATGTCATGACTGATGAATTAGTACTTCAAATATTTGAATAGTGAGAGTACTTTAACAGGTCAACTCCGTTTTTCTGTGTGTTCCATAAGAGACACCTGGTAGAAAGCATTTCCAAAACAGATTATAGTATATAGGAAATGACTTCATAATGTCATCATGATAGCTGGGCTGCACAGAATGAAACACCGACCCATGATATTCTGTACCTGGCCAGGCATGTAATAATACCACAGTTACTTTTTTTCCTTCTTTCCCACAGAATTCCTTCTAACTTCCTTACTAAATCTTTATGAAGCCCCCCCTTTGTTTTCAGGTCCTCCCCATGTTAGAGCCCAATTCTTCATGTATCTGACTTGTCCAGGGATTTTTCGTTTCAAGCTGAGAGCCAAGAGCAAAGTTCTCAGTGGAATGTTATAGTCATCTCCACCCCTGGACCCAGGCCTAGAACTCAAGTTTCTTTGCAACAGACCAACTTTCAACACACTATATGTTTGGGAATTTTTTGTGTATATGTGTGTTAAAAATATATATGTCTTTCACTTCTCACTCATTTGGGAAAAGAATTTCACAAGTATTAACAACTCCAGAAGGCAAGTCATCTTTTAAGGATGATTTAGCAGAGTAATTAGCTAACTTGACAGAAACCAAATGAATGTCCAAAAAATAACTGGTGACCAATCATGCAGAAGATTACATTCTTATGGAAAATAATGTCTTTTCTGCTTAATCATAAAGATTGGGTTTGTTTGAATTATTTTCCCATAAGTACAAGATGGAAACCACCTAATTCAAATGGTACAGAGAGTTCTGGTCTTGCCTAGGGTCTTACCTAGCATGTAGAATTATTTGGGGCCCAGAGAAATTTGGGGGTGATCCTGGGCCCTGGATATTCAACTAAATGTCAAGAATATGCCTGGATTAGCATTTGTGAGTGATCTTTGTCTGATCTCAGAGTGTACTGAAGTCTTTGGGAACCCATCAAGCAGTTATATCCAAGCACAAAAAAATTTGTCAGTACAGTTGAGATTTGCGTCTTCAAGACTAACCAAATCCAGTCCTGGTTTTGTAGGTGGGAGGAGAAAGTCACTTGTACTTAGGTGTCTCTTCTCTTGATTTGGGATTGCATGACCTTGTTGTTGATGTTTCCAAAAAATAGTCTGACAGAAGGACATGGAAATCATTTTTATTTTCATCATAATAAGCAGACCCCTGGGAGTCAGCAGTGTGCTAGGATTACATCAGTGTGTGTTTATTATGGGAACTAAAGCTATAGTTCTGTCTCAGAAGTGCAGTGTAAAGAACTTAAGTTCATATGTATTTTCTCAACCTTTTTCTTCTATTAAAATTTCCTTTTTTCTCTTATCCAAGAAACTTTCATTTAAGTATTATCAATTATTTCCTTCTCTTGTCCTACTTCTGAATCTGCCCTGCAATCTCTAATTCCAGATTACTGCAATTACCCATTTTCTCCATGACTCTTATCCAAGAAACTTTCATTTAAGTATTATCAATTATTTCCTTCTCTTGTCCTTCTGAATCTGCCCTGCAATCTCTAATTCCAGATTACTGCAATTACCCATTTTCTCCATGAACATTATCTTTCCGCATTCTAACAAAGAAGCTGTAAGAACAAAAGACTTTTTTTTTTTGACCCTTCCTTTCTTTTCACTACCAAACATTCTCAGTTCTTTTTTGTTTATCAGCTCAAGGAATCCACTGCCTCCCCAACTTACTACTAATCTAATAAAACTGCTCAAAATGCACCAGTGCCTTCCTAACAGCCATAGGAAGTGTTCAGTCTTTATCACACACTCCTATCTTCAGATCTTTTCCTGGGATTCATAGTAACATCTCAGTGGCAGGACTTGGCTCTGTCTCTTTTTCCTAAATCTTTTTTTCTCTGCCTGTCTTTTTACATGCTGGCCCATGGCCCAATATTTAAAATCATTTTCTTCCTGACTATATGATAATCTTATAAAAATGTCATTCACTGCCACTACCTCAAATGTTGATAGTTCGCAAATGTGTGTATCTACAGCTCTAATTTTTTCTGAACTCCAGGTTTCTATTTCCAGCTACCTCAAACTAAACAGGCCCAAAATACAGTTTATTAATCCCCATTCCTCCCTACCGCAATGCCAGACGTATCTCAAACTCAGAAATTAGGAGTGATCCTTCATTTTTCCTTACATCTTCCTTTCCTCTCCTGAATCCAGTCACTTGGTGCCCCCAGTTCCAGTGCACTCACCTCCGAGGCAGCTTTTATCCGCGTCCCCAATCCCCTTTGCTCCTTCCCTGATCTGGGTCCTTTTCTTCACCCTTTGACTGGATTTGTAAGTTCTCTTCTTAACGTCAGTTTCATTAGTTCTCACACCCAACCACTCTCCCTCCAGCTACCAGAGTTAACCTTCTAAAGTACAGCTCTTGTTATTCTTTAACATAATGTTTCTGTTCGATTCCTGTTGCTATAAAGTTGAAACTTTTCTGCAGAGGGCAGCCAGATCTAACTACTGCATAAATATCCCATGTCTTCTGCGCATTTGGTGTACCCTGGCCACACTGAAAGACACACTTTCCTACCTCTATGACTAACTGTTCTTCCTGTCTAGAGTTCCCTTCCCCTTCTCTGCCCATTTGACCTCTACTCTGCCTTCTAGACCCAACTTGAAACTCACCTCTCCTGTCTGTTTATCCCTGATACTCCCAAACAGAACCGATGACTGCCAGATGTGTATTTTCCTCATTAGTACCTTCACCTGCATTATTATATTTATTTGTATTCAAGTCTGTCTCCCTGCTGTGCAGCAGTGATGCCGCAGGAATCATCTCTATATCTCCTTAAAGTACACACCCAACATTTGTATATTAAAATGAATAGACTATCAATGTATGCAAAGAGTTCACGATTTACGTTTAAATCAACTATAGAGTGCTTGGGCAGCAGGTGAACAGCTTTAAAATCTTTTCAACTTTAACTTTTAATTCCAATTCAAACTCGACTTTCACAAAGTAACTGCAAATTTTCCAAGCTCTGCAGCTGTGTCTAGATCTTAATTGATTTGTTCAACCAAAAGTTAGTTTCCAGGGTTCTAGGACACAAAGCTGGCTGATTTCTATCACTACATATTCATCTACTTAAATTTACTTTAGACTCTGTGCCTTACTCTATGCCTCATATTTAAAAAACTGGCATAATAATATTAACACTTGTTACTCATGAACCATTAGAAACAGGTATTATAAAGTTTAATTAATCCTTTACTTGTGAATTTCTCTATTAAAAAAATTAACTTTATTACATAGAGCCTTGATCTTGATTTCTGGAAGATTTAACTATAACTCCGGTGGGGAGAAGTAAAGGGTTCCTTCATATAGTTGACATTTTTTGATTTCTGGAGATAGCCTCCCTCTCAGAGGGTGCCTGTCACTCAGCACTCCATCTGCTCTCTGCCCAATCTCTGCCTAAATGTCCTGAGAGCCTCAGAGGGTCCTGTCTCCACCACAGCCCTGGACTGAAGGTTGACCTTTAGAAAATACAGTGAATCAGACAAAGCTTTAAGTGCTGATTCTGCTGCTTCAGAGCTGTGTGCTCATCTGTAAAATAGGGATTATAATATCTACTGTCAGGTCACCGTTGTGAGGGTTAAATGCACTCATGGAAGTAAAGTGTCCAACCTACGCAGGCACCAAGAAAACAGCAGCTCTCTTGGTTGTCCCCTGACTTCCAGTTACTGCTGCTCCTGCCAACCCAGCATGGGTGTCCCCAAACATCTCTTAATCCAGGTCAACTTTTCTAAAAGGAATGTTACACCAACAGAATAGGTCATTTTTTTTTTACCATTCAGTAACTATTGAATAGGTAATTAAGAATTATCCCAGGCCATTGGCACTTACGGCTGCAAAGAACAAATATAGCATTTTTTAACGAACTTGAAGTTTTCACCACACTGCTCTTAATTCATCCCCTCTTATTATCCCTTTCTGGATTCTCTATAGGGCAAAAGTCTCCGACCTAACCCAATGGGAGGCAACAGAGGGGGAAAGGAGATAGAAGGGAAGACTAGTACTCGAATGAGTGAAATGCTACTGATTTGGCAAACAGAATTCTAAATGGCTCAAGAAATAGCTGCTCCCTGCTGTACACACCCTGCAGAGTCTCCTCCCCTCCACTATGAGTGGGCATTAGGGACAGGATGGGATACTACTCCCATGACTAGGTTTTTAGTCAGTTAACTTTAAGCTAATCAAGAGTTATCCTGGGTGGGTCTAACTTAATCAAGTGAGTCCTTAAACAAGGGGTGGGCCTTTCCCAAATAAACAGATTCTCCTGCTAGCTTTGAAGAAGTATCTGTCACTTAGTGAAGGGCCACATGCCTATGTCCTAAGAGCTACCACAAGGGCCTCAGTCTTACAACCACAAAGAACTGAATCCTGCTCCCACCTTGAACAGGCTTGGAAGAGACTTCGAACTCCAGATTAGAACAGAGCCCAGTCAACACCTTGATTTCAGCCTCAAAGGCCCCTAAGCAGAGGACCCAGTTATGCTGTGTCCAAACTTCTGGCCCAAAGAACTGTGAGCTAATACACGGGTATTGTTTCCAGATGGTAAGGTTGGATTGGATTGGGTAATTTGCTACATAACAATAGTAAGCTAATGCAGTTATAAAAACGTTTTAATTGATATAGTGCCTCAGGCAGCAAGGTGTTGAGGGGGAAATGAGAAACAGGAAGTAAGTTTGGAATTTGGCGTAACTATCTCTACTCTGCCATTTGCTATGGTTTTGGGCAGTCATTTAACTTTTCCAGACAATACTTTCTTCATCTATAAAATGAGGAGCTGAACAATGGGCAAGGTGACTTCCAAGGTGTGTTCCAAGCTCTAAAAGTCTTCTTACATTGTATTTTACATCCTCAGGTTATAAAACTCATTTTTTGAAAGGATGAGGGCACATGGGGAATTAATTTGAAAAATTTCTGACAGCAGAAGATCAAACCTGATTTGGAAATGCCGGTCCCTCTATTTGTAGACCATCCTGTATGCAACTCTTTCTCTGAGCATCAGCCAGACTCACAGACATCAGGTGGACTCCAGGGAGGTTTATGAGCCTTGTCCACAGGTACGAGGAGGACCTGAAGACTTGTGGTTTGTTTCTATTTCTGGAGGGTCCAGGGTTGTTTTTATTTCTCACAGGGTTATTTTGAGTATTTGTTTTTCTGCCAGAATAGTAAGAGAAAGCATCTGCCATGGAGATAAATGCTATATAAACTTTGATGCACAGTCATAGAAGACATAAAGAACTGTTCTATAGGTAATAATGATTTAACTGAAAAATATATCACAGTCTAAGGGTTCTTTAGGGAAATGTATACATGTTCCTGGGGAAGGTCCATGGTGCTGAAGCAGCAACATTTTTGGCATGGAAAAAGGATGTGTTAAAATGTGCTGTGTTTGCTCAAGTGCATAAGTTTTTATCTGTCGATCTGCACAAATAACCCAAACATAAACTTCTTAGGAGACAGAAAATCACAGTGAAATGCTGCAAGTCCACAAAATCAGCCAGAATGAAATTATAGCTACACAGGTTAGAAAAAGGTTCCTCTCAATAAGATTTACTGTTGTTGTGACCAGATGAATTTATCACCTCTTCCAAAACTTACTAAAACATAAAACATTTCCCCATAGCCACTTTGGCCTAAACGTGTTTTTCAAGGGAAGTTTGGGTATGTATTAAATAATTCCAGGAAACCAAAGTAATGTCAAATTTTCAAATCCTGGAACAATCTCAGAATGATCAAAAATATAGTCTTTAACTTAGCCCACACACTGTATATGGGCAAAGTAAAATGGATGATAAAAGAAAATAGTGGGCCCAGTTTGGATAAATTGAGCCCCCAAATGAAGAAATGTTGGAATTGAAGTCCAAACTTTCCATATTGGTCTATAGGTTGATGAAATTGTCTATACAGTTGGACATCTATGTTTCTATTGACAGAGCCTCTGATCAAAAAAAAGCTGCTAATGAACTATCTCTAATTGTTTCAACATCACTATTCTGTGATGATGGAACTCATATTTAGTAAACTTATCTGTCTTTAAGTTTTCCATGTTTTGAAAATATTTGTGAACTGAGGTGAAACTATCGTAAGCTAATAAAACTTAAGCTTCAGAGTCCCGTATCCCATTCAAGCTCATAACTCATTTTGTATTAGTAATTTTCCATTTTTTTAAAAGAGGAACTCCAAAACTCATTCATGTTTGAAGGAATCTACAAACATAGTTTGAGAAATTTTGTAAAAATGCAGACAAATTTAAGAGCTAGGGTTTGCTATGTCGACATTTGACTAAATAACTCCTGTTTCTGTTTTTGCTTTTCAAGCAGGGCTTTTGCATTAGCTACCCTGAATGATTTAGATTGTCCTTCCATTTTCACTGAAGAGAGCATCCCCTCATTACCATGCTGTGAGCCCATGAGCTTGCAAAGCTTTTCCCAGGGTTTCTGTGTAAGGGGCATATGGCTGGTAAGGACAATGTCCTTTTTCTGTGGTCACAAGTATGGCATCTATTTACTCATTAACATGGTGACAGAAACTGCCAAAATTAGAGTTCTATTT